>NC_057800.1:400090177-400331680 GCF_018294505.1 Triticum aestivum | reverse complement strand
AGGGGGCACCCCAGAGACACAACAATTGATCATTGATCTCTTAGCCGTGTGCGGTGCCCCCCTCCACCATAGTCCACCTCGATAATACTGTAGCGGTGCTTAGGCGAAGCCCTGCGTTAGTAGAACATCAACATCATCACCATGCCGTCGTGCTAACGAAACTCTCCCTCAACACTCGGCCAGATCAGAGTTCGAGGGACGTCATCGAGCTGAACGTGTGCTGAACTCGGAGGTGTCGTATGTTTGGTACTTGATCGGTCGGATCGTGAAGACGTATGACTACATCAACCGCGTTGTGCTAACGCTTCCGCTTTCGGTCTACGAGGGTACATGGACAACACTCTCCCCTCTCGTTGCTATGCATAACCATGATCTTGCGTGTGCGTAGGAATTTTTTTGAAATTACTACATTCCCCAACAGTGGCATCCGAGCCTAGTTTTATGCGTTGATGTTATATGCACGAGTAGAACACAAGTGAGTTGTGGGCGATATAAGTCACACTGCTTACCAGCATGTCATACTTTGGTTCGGCGGTATTGTTGGGTGAAGCGGCCCGGACTGACATTACGCGTACGCTTACGCGAGACTGGTTCTACCGACGTGCTTTGCACACAGGTGGCTGGCGGGTGTCAGTTTCTCCAACTTTAGTTGAACCGAGTGTGGCTACGCCCGGTCCTTGCGAAGGTTAAAACAGCACCAACTTGACAAACTATCATTGTGGTTTTTATGTGTAGGTAAGAACGGTTCTTGCTAAGCCCGTAGCAGCCACGTAAAACTTGCAACAACAAAGTAGAGGACATCTAACTTGTTTTTTCAGGGCATGTTGTGATGTGATATGGTCAAGACATGATGCTATATTTTATTGTATGAGATGATCATGTTTTGTAACCGAGTTATCAGCAACTGGCAGGAGCCATATGGTTGTCGCTTTATTGTATGCAATATATCGCCCTGTGAGGGAGTCCTGGATTAGGGGGTCTCCGGACAGCCGAACTATATCCTTTGGCCGGACTATTGGACTATGAAGAAACAAGATTGAAGACTTCGTACCGTGTCCGGATGGGACTCTACTTGGCATGGAAGGCAAGCTAGGAAATACGGATATGTATATCTCCTCCTTTGTAACCGACCTTGTGTAACCCTAGCCCCCTCCGGTGTCTATATAAACTAGAGGGTTTTAGTCCGTAGGACAACAGACAATCATACCATAGGCTAGCTTCTAGGGTTTAGCCTCTTCGATCTCGTGGTAGATCAACTCTTGTACTACTCATATTATCAAGAATAAATCAAGCACGACGTAGGGTTTTACCTCCATTGAGAGGGCCCGAACCTGGGTAAAACATCGTGTCCCCTGCCTCCTGTTACCATCCACCTTAGACGCATAGTTCGGGACCCCCTACCCGAGATCCGCCGGTTTTGACACCGACATTGGTGCTTTCATTGAGAGTTCCTCTGTGTCATTGCCGTTAGGCATGATGGCTCCTACGATCATCGATAGCGATGCATTCCAGGGTGAGACTTTTCTCCCCGGACAAATCTTTGTGTTCGGCGGCTTCGCACTGCGGGCCAACTCGCTTGGCCATCTGGAGCAGATCGAGAGTTATGCCCCTGGCTACCAGGTCAGTTTTGGAAGCTTAAACTACACGGCCGATGTCCGCGGAGGCTTGATCTTTGACGGATTCGAGCCCCTGCCCTGTGCGCCGCACAGTCACGATGAGTATGATTTAGCTCTACCATCAGACAGTGTTCAGGAGATCGCGCCGGCAACCGCTCCGACACTCGATTCGGAAACAGTCGTGCCATCCATGGACGGGTGGATAGACCCCGCCAGAGAGGTTGCACTCTCATCGGTGATCAAGCCAAGTATCGACCTTACCCTTCACGAGAGTCGTGATGCCAAACTCCCGAATTCCTTCCTGGCCACGGACTCCGAACCGCCTGCGCCCGTGCCTATCGAATCCGATTGGGCGCCGATCATGGAGTTTACCTCCATGGATATTTTTCAGCCCTCGCCTTCGGCGACATATTGAACTCGTTAAGGTCTCTCTCCTTGCCAGGAGAATCCTGGCCGAACTATGCCCGGCAGGATTGGGATGCGGATGACGAAGAAATTCGCCGCCCACCCACCACCCAATTAGTAGCCACTGTCGACGACTTAACCGACATGCTCGACTTCGACTCCGAAGACATCGACGGTATGGACGACGATGCGGGAGACGAAGAGGAACCACTACCCACAGGGCACTAGACGCCCACTTCATCATATGATGTATACATGGTGGACACACCCAAAGAAAACAACAACGAGGAACAGAAGGACGCAACGAAGGATTGTTCCCTCGAGAAGCAGTCAAAGCGGCGGGGTAAGCGCCGCTCCAAATCCCGCCTCGGTAGAAACAGTGGTCATATAGACCCAGCGATAGAGCAGGGTGAACCATCGCCCGACCAGGGCAACACGGAGAATCAAACCGAACAACCCGAATCCGTCAAAGATAACAGTCCGGACGACATCACACCGGACAGGCAACCGGAGCAACAGAATGCCCATCAAAGGCTTGTTGCCACTGCGAGGAGTCTGAAAAAGCAGAAGCAAAGGCTCAAGGCTGCACAAGACACACTCAGAATCAGATGGAGCAAGGTACTCAATACTGCAGCGAAGTACGGCGGTAATCACCACACCAAGAGCTTCCCAAAGCGGAAGTTGCTACCTAAATTCGACAAGGAGGCTTTAGATCCCCCGCAATTAGAAAACAAAATCGCCATCCAGTCAGATAGACGACCTCGTGGCCAACATAGAGCGGCAAACGACGCCGCACACAAGCCAGTATGCGATCCATGCAAGGGCTCGCATCAAAAGGATGGCGCAACCAGATCCATATACGGGCCACGCAAGCGCGCTCCAGTATGCAATACAACAAAACAAACATCTGAGCACCACGGGGCACCCAAATAGAGGGGTGCCGCACACCCCCTATGTTTCACCGATGAGGTGCTGGACCATGAATTTCCAGAGGGATTCAAACCCGTAAACATAGAGGCGTACGACGGAACGACAGACCCTGGGGTCTGGATTGAGGACAATATCCTCCATATCCACATGGCTCGAGGAGACGATCTCCACGCCATCAAGTACTTACCCCTCAAGCTCAAAGGGCCAGCTCGGACTAGCTTAAAAGCCTCCCCGAAAAATCCATTGGAAGCTGGGAAGAGCTCGAAGACGCCTTTCGGGCAAATTTTCAAGGGACCTATGTCCGACCACCGGATGCAGACGATTTAAGTCATATAACTCAACAGCCCGGAGAGTCAGCCCGAAAGCTTTGGAACAGGTTCCTCACTAAGAAGAACCAAATAGTTGACTGTCCGGACGCCGAAGCCTTAGCAGCTTTCAAGCACAGCGTTCGAGACGAATGGCTTGCCAGACACGTCAGCCAAGAAAAGCCGAGAACAATGGCAGCATTAACAAGCCTCATGACCTGCTTTTGCGCGGGCGAGGACAGCTGGTTAGCCCGATGCAGCACCAGCGACCCAAGTACATCCGAAGTCAGGGATGGAAACGGGAAATCACAACGCAGCAAAAACAAGCATCGGAATAAAGAAGACAGTCCGAAGAGCACGGCGGTAAACGCCGGATTCAGAAGCTCTCGGCCAGGTCAGCAAAATCTGCCCTCCAAAGGCAACAGAGATGAATTGTCCAGCCTAAACAAGATTCTGGACCAAATATGTCAGATCCATAGTACCCCCGATAAACCTGCAAATCATACCCATAGAGAATGTTGGGTCTTCAAGCAGTCCGGCAAGCTCAACGCCGAACATAAGGGGCAGGATACACCAAGCGAAGACGAGGACGAGCCTCGCAAGCAAAGCACTGGGGAACCGAAGAAATTCCCACCAGAAGTCAAAACAGTCAACGTGTTACACGTGATAAAGGGGAGAAACAAAGCGGCACTCCCAGAGACACATGCCCTAGGGCCTACCACCGCGGAGTTCTGCCACTGGTCGTCCCAACCGATCACTTTTGATCATCAGGATTACTCAGCAAGTGTCTGTGGTGCAGGATGGGTTGCCTTGGTACTGGACCCAATAATTGACGGATACCACTTCACACGAGTCCTGATGGACGGCGGCAACAGTTTAAACCTGATATATCAGGACACAGTCCGCAACATGGGGATAGACCCAGCAAAAATTAGCCATAGCAATACTACCTTTAAAGGAGTAACGCCGGGCCTAGAAGCCCATTGCACGGGCTCCCTGCTACTAGAGGTTATATTCGGCTTCCTCGATAACTTCCGTAGTGAAAATTTAACCTTCCACATCGCTCCGTTCCAAAGTGGCTATCAAGCACTACTCGGACGCGAAGCTTTTTCTCGCTTTAACGCAATACCGCATTATGCTTCCCTCATGCTTAAGATGCCCGGTCCACGCGGCATCATTACAGTAAATGGAAATATTGAGCGCTCCTTGCGCGTGGACGACCGTGTGGCTGCCTTGGCAGCCGCACACTAAACGGCCTCACCAACTAAAGCATCTGACAGGTCGTTAAGACCACGGACACGGCTAGACGAGTCCGGTACAGCTATATGTAATTGATACAGGTTTGATGGTTATACCCCTATCGCAATACAAGGGGCTCAACGCGCGCGCACAAGTGGCAATCAGGCTCAACCTTACTCCTTTTGAACTATATATTGTTTATTTAGTATAACTTACCCTTTGCATGGCAACTTTTCAATTAAGTTCCTCTCTTTTTTAGATAACCACCGTGCTACACCCGTCCAGAGTACGGCACAACGGAGACACAGGCGCAGACGTGCAGCAGGGACCCGTTCCAAGGATTCATTTTAGATTAAGACCCTGCGTAAACCTTTTTTACTGTCTCTTGTTGATACACATCCCTCGGATTCTTGGTACAATTGAGAAGGATGATGACGTCTTGGCATGTAGCCATGTCAGAATAATGCGCGTACCTGGACACCAGGGGCTTATTACAAAGGGCACTGTTTAGGCCCGGTTTATACCATAAAGACCGAATACCTTAGGGAGTATTCGGTGTCGCGAGTTCGGCCTTATATGCATCAGCTCCGAATCATGTCTTTGGTCAAATGTTGGGTTTGCCCGGCTCCTATGTTTTGCTGCCTTATGTTCCGCTCTATCGGCTAAGGCGGCACCAGGAGAACTACTGCGATTGTGCCCTGGTTCATCCGGGCGAGCACCTTAGTAGAGAAAGCCGAAAACTGAAGCGTGAGACTGGTCAACCACTCGATGACCTATCGAAATCTTCGGGATTCCTTAGCCTTAACGAAGGGCCGTTTCCCGGCCAGGCACGTACGCACCCCGAATTTGGATCAGTGCGGAGCCACCAGGGGCTATATAGTAGCCCCACTGTCAAACTCCTCTGGCTAAGTGAAAGTGTTAAAGCATTATAGTCCGGTTGCCTAGTTCGCTGCACTATCACCTCCTTAATGGACCAAGACGTTGGGTCAAGTGTGAACACGCATCTTCTGCGAACACCCCGCATTATATGTGTGGGGGCTGAAGCCGACGACTGCAATCTTTCAGGTTATATACATATATACATAAACGGCCGCACAGGAGGCATCATAACACTTTCGGGCAAAAGTATAAATACAGCCTTGATAAACTTAATAAAACATTGTTTTTACAATGGGAATACATGTCATTCAAACATAATATTCTTCGAGCACTGGGCCTCTATTGAACGAGCGCCTTCAAGAACTTCTTGAAAATAGTGCTCGGCAGCCACTCGGCCTATGGCCGAACCCTGCACCGCGACATTGGTGGCAACCATCTCCGCCCAGTATGTTTTAACACAGGCAAGGGCCATCCGTGAGCCTTCTATGCACGCCGACCTCTTCATCGCATTAATGCATGGCACCGCACCAAGAAACTGCTGCACCAAACTAAAATAGATGTTCGGCTTTGACCTTTCCAGGCACAGATGATCCACTACAGACCTCATGGCGAGTCCGGACAATCTATTCAGCTCGGCCCATTCGGCAAGCCAGTCAGTCAATGGAAGCGGACCCTCTGGAACATTAAATTGTGACCAGAACAGCTTGTCCACTTGATGATCTGTTTGATCTCGGAAGTATTCGGCCGCATCGACAGCACTCGCCGCCAAGTCCATATATGCGTCTGTCGAACTCCACAGCCGGTCCATAGGGGCATACTGAGGATCTCCAAACTTCCTCTGCAACATGAAGGGTTTCCCATCCGCAATGTCCCCGGCTTGAAGCAGCTCCTCCTTCTTCGCTCTCATCACAGAGCGGGTGTCTTTGGTCGCCATCGTGGCCTTTTCTAGGTCCGTCGCCTTCGTCCGGTTTTCCTCTTCAAGAAGCTGGCAACGGTCGGCAGTGTCTTTTAACTTTATAGCCATCTTGGCCATTTTCTCTTTGCTCTCGCAATGCGCGGCCTTTTCGGCTCTTAACTCCTCGCCTGCCTTTAAAACGGCCGCATTACTACTCCTTGCTTGCTCCTTGGCTCGGGCAAGCTCCGCTCGAAGGGTCTCCACGGTGGTAGCTCCATCTGCAGTCACAAAATATTAAAGATACTGGCATCATGCTGCTCTTATTATGTGACGATCACCAGAAAAATCACTCACCCTGTGCCTCGTCAAGCCGCTTGTTGACAAGCACAATGTCGGCATCTGCCGCATCCGGTTGCCGCTTTAGTACAGCAAATTCATCAGTCCGGCTAGCCACCGGAGCTTCAACTACGTGCACATAAAGGCGGTCTGGTAATTACCTGGGACTACGATCCTCTGTTCGCCGCCGTTCTCGACGACAACCAGAGTCTCAGGGGCTACTATCCACACGGGGCACACCTAAATATGTGCGGTATTGTCAAAAATGTATATCATTCACGTACCTCAAAACCCGTCTGTAGACTCATAAAAGCTTCATGCAACCCGCTTTCGGCGGACGAAATCCTTTCAATCACCGTACCCATCAACGTACGGTGCTCTTCTGAGATAGTCGCTCGCTCTAGCAGATCCTTCAGTACGTCCGACCGCATACCAGATGGTGTCGGACTCTTTTTATTGCTCTCTTCAAGAGCCGGATACTAGGGACTTCGGGTGGCCATAGGATTACCTTTTGGCCTTGCCGGATCAGGAGAAACCCTCCGTGATGACACTTCGAGGTCGCCCGCTTCTCGAGCTGGGGAGTCCGGGGGAAGCGTTTCACTCTCCATCATCTCCGGAAGAAGATCCCCTGAAGACGAGCTCTGCTGAGAAGGGCTAAGATCCGAAGTGTAAGATAAAGGCTTCGGCTATTTTCCTCAGAAGTAAGGCAGGATATCTTCACTATTAAGTACCTTTTAATTACTTACAGCTCGTTAGAGGGCTGATCCACGCGCGGGCATTGTGCGGCAGGAGCACCCTCCGAGGCAGGACCCTCTGGTGGAGATTTCTTCTCCTGTTTGGAAACCTTGGTTTCCGGATCTTCAGAGGTAGTCCTCTTCCTTCCCCGGGGTGAGAGAATGTTAGGTTCTTCCCCTGGGTTATCCTCCTTCACGGAGGCGCTTGTTCCCTCGGTTGGAATAGGTAGCGGCGGAGGCCCGCTTTCGCCCTCTTTATTCCCCCCTTCATCTTCCTTTGAGGGCACCAGGCAAGGTGCTGGCTCGAGCATCTTTTCCAGCACCGGATTGTCAAAGCCTTCAGGAAGGGGGGCCGAACACCAGATCATCTTCGCCTTTGTTATCCAGTCCTGGTCAAAGAGCAATTCTTCTGGATGATGTCATGATAAATAAAAAGGACAGTGTGTTCGGTCATGGGATTACTTACTTGGGCCGCGGTGCGGTAGCTGCTTAGGCCCACGTCCTCGGTAGTGTCCGGACACTCTATTTGAGGTCTGAAGAACGATTTGTACATCTCCTTGTGCGTCAAGCCGAGGAAATTCTGAATATTGCGTGGTCCTTCCGGGTTGAATTCCCACATGCGGAGGGCCCGTCGTTTGCAAGGCTGGACTCGACGAACTAGCATGACTTGCATTACCATAACCAAACTGAAATCTCCCTCAAAGAGATCTCGGATGCGGCTCTGCAATATGGGCATGTCCTTGGCTGGACCCCGGCTCAGTCCCCTGCTGATCCATGACATCAGTTGTGGTGGAGGGCCCGAGCGAAAGGTGGGGGCAGCCACCCACTTGGCACTTCGGGGAGCTGTGACGTAGAACCACTCCCGTGGCCATAATCCGGAGACCTCTGGAAAGGAACCCTTTGGCCATGGAGCATCAGCGATTTTGCTTATTAAAATGCATCTGCACGCTGCATATTGTCCCCCGACCATCTTCGGCTTCACATCGAAGGTCTTGAGCCACAAGCCGAAGTGAGGGGTAATGCAGAGGAAGGCCTCACAAACGACGATAAATGACGAGATGTGAAGAAGGGAGTCCGGGGCCAGATCGTGAAAATCCAGCCCATAATAGAACATAAGACCCCTGACGAAGGGATCAAGAGCTAGGCCTAGTCCTTAGAGGAAGTGGGAGATGAACACAATGCTCTCGTTGGGTTCGGGAGTAGGGACGACCTGCCCTCGGGCGGGCAGCCTATGCGAAATTTTGACGGTCAGATATTTGGCTTCCCTCAACTTCTTAATGTCCTCCTCCGTGACGGAGGAAGGCATCCACCGGCCTTGGAGGCTGGATCCAGACATGATTGAAGGTCCAAAGCACCTGACCTGGGCTTTGGGTGTTAGAACTCGAGGCGGGGGAAGGATTCAATTGAGCACGGGAGGGAAAAATAAAAGCCTTCTCCCTTTATAAAGAGGGTGAATATCAAGCGTCCTCCTCATGGCCGTTTGGGACTTGCCTAAAATCTAGGAGTCCTAGGCACGGTTGGGTTACCCACGTCCGTATTAATGAGAATCCCGTAATAAGGGGAACATGATCTCTGCTTTGACAAGACGTGTCAAGAAACTGCCTCGCGTTATGTGCGGGGCTGGTTAAGGAAAAATGATTCGAATAATTACCGGGCCATGGCATGATGTAATGCTGCCAAAATGTGTCAGCAGATTAGATTTGTGGTAATATTATTCTCTCTACGGTGGTATGTGGAACTTGTTTTGCAGGGTCGGACACTATCCTTGTATTCAAACTCTTCTGTGGTGTATTCGGGGGAGGAACTCGCCTTGCAATGCCGAAGACAACACTACGCGCCGGACTCATCGTCATTGAAGCCTGGTTCAGGCGCTACTGAGGGAGTCCTAGATTATGGGGTCTCTGGACAGCCAAACTATATCCTTTGGCTGGACTATGGGACTATGAAGAAACAAGATTAAAGACTTCGTCCCATGTCCGTATGGGACTCTACTTGGCGTGGAAGGCAAGCTAGGCAATACATATATGGATATCTCCTCCTTTGTAACCGACCTTGTGTGACCCTATCCCCCTCCGATGTCTATATAAACCGGAGGGTTTTAGTCCGTAGGACAACAAAAAATCATACCATAGGCTAGCTTCTAGGGTTTAGCCTCTCCGATCTCGTGGTAGATCAACTCTTGTACTACTCATATTATCAAGAATAAATCAAACAGGACATAGGGTTTTACCTCCATCGAGAGGGCCCGAACCTGGGTAAAACATCGTGTCCCCTGCCTCCTGTTACCATCTGCCTTAGACGCACAGTTCGGGACCCCCTACCCGAGATCCGCCAGTTTTGACACCGACACCCTGTAATGCTTTATTTTATCACTAAGCGGTAGCGATAGTCGTAGAAGCATAAGATTAGCGAGACGACTACGATGCTACGATGGAGATCAAGGTGTCGCTTCGGTGACGATGGTGATCATGACGGTGCTTTGGAGATGGAGATCACAAGCACAAGATGATGATGGCCATATCATATCACTTATATTGATTGCATGTGATGTTTATCTTTTATGCATCTTATCTTGCTTTGATTGACGGTAGCATTATAAGATGACCTCTCACTAAATTTCAAGATAAAAGTGTTCTCCCTGAGTATGCACCGTTGCCAAAGTTCGTCGTGCCCAGACAGCACGTGATGATCGGGTGTGATAAGCTCTACGTCCATCTACAACGGGTGCAAGCCAGTTTTGCACACGCAGAATACTCAAGTTAAACTTGACGAGCCTAGCATATGCAGATATGGCCTCGGAACACTGAGACCGAAAGGTCGAGCATGAATCATATAGTAGATATGATCAACATAGTGATGTTCACCATTTAAAGATACTCCATTTCACGTGATGATCGGTTATGGTTTAGTTGATTTGGATCACGTGATCACATAGAGGATTAGAGGGATGTCTTTGTAAGTGGGAGTTCTTAAGTAATATGATTAATTGAACTTAAATTTGTCATGAACTTAGTACCTGATAGTATCTTGCTTGTCTATGTTTGATTGTAGATAGATGGCTCGTGCTATTGTTACGTTGAATTTTAATGCGTTCCTTGAGAAAGAAAAGTTGAAAGATGATGGTAGCAATTACACGGACTAGGTCCGTAACTTGAGGATTATCCTCATTGCTGCACAGAAGAGTTACGTCCTGGAAGCACCGCTGGGTGTACCACCTGCGCCAGCAACTGCAGACATTGTGAATGCCTGGCAGTCGCGTGTTGATGACTACTCGATAGTTCAGTGTGCCATGCTTGACGGCTTAGAACCGGGACTTCAACAACATTTTGAACGTCATGGGGCATATGAGATGTTCCAGGAGTTGAAGTTAATATTCCAGAAGAATGCCCGGATTGAGAGATATGAAGTCTCCAATAAGTTCTATAGTTGCAAGATGGAGGAGAATAGTTCTGTTAGTGAGCATATACTCAAGATGTCTGGGTATTGTAATCACTTGATTCAACTGGGATTTAATCTTCCGGATGATAGCGTCATTGACAGAATTCAACAATCACTTCCACCTAGCTATAAGAGCTTCATGGTGAACTATAATATGCAAGGGATGGATAAGACAATTCCCGAGCTCTTCGCAATGCTAAAGGCTGCGGAGGTAGAAATCAAGAAGGAGCATCAAGTGTTGATGGTCAACAAGACCACTAGTTTCAAGAAAAAGGGCAAAGGGAAGAAGAAGGGGAACTTTAAGAAGAACAGCAAGCAAGTTGTTGCTCAGGAGAAGAAACCCAAGTCTGGACCTAAGACTGAAACTGAGTGCTTCTACTGCAAGCAGACTGGTCACTGGAAGCGGAACTGCCCCAAGTATTTGGCGGATAAGAAGGATGGCAAGGTGAACAAAGGTATATGTGATATACATGTTATTGATGTGTACCTTACTAGAGCTCGCAGTAGCACCTAGGTATTTTATACTTGTTTTTTTTCTAATATTCGCAACTCGAAACAGGGACTACGGATTAAGCGAACACTGGCAAAGGACGAGGTGATGATGCGCGTGGGAAATGGTTCGAAAGTCGATGTGATCGCGGCCGGCACGCTACCTCTACATCTACCTTCGGGGTTAGTATTAGACCTAAATAATTGTTATTTGGTGCCAGCGTTGAGCATGAACATTATATCTGGATCTTGTTTGATGTGCGACGGTTATTCATTTAAATCAGAGAATAATGGTTGTTCTATTTATATGAGAAATATCTTTTATGGTCATGCACCCTTGAAGAGTGGTCTATTTTTGATGAATCTCGATAGTAGTGATACACATATTCATAATGTTGAAGCCAAAAGATGCAGAGTTGATAATGATAGTGCAACTTATTTGTGGCACTGCCGTTTAGGTCATATCGGTGTAAAGCGCATACTGATGGACATTTGGAACCACTTGATTATGAATCACTTGGTACTTGCGAACCGTGCCTCATGGGCAAGATGACTAAAACGCCGTTCCCCGGAACTATGGAGAGAGCAACAGATTTGTTGGAAATCATACATACAGATGTATGTGGTCTGATGAATGTTGAGGCTCGTGGCGGATATTGTTATTTTCTCACCTTCACAGTTGATTTAAGCAGATATGGGTATATCTACTTAATGAAGCATAAGTCTGAAACATTTGGAAAGTTCAAAGAATTTTAGAGTGAAGTTGAAAATCATCGTAACAAGAAAATAAAGTTTCTATGATCTGATCGTGGAGGAGAATTTTTGAGTTACGAGTTTGGTCTACATTTGAAACAATGCGGAATAGTTTCGCAACTCATGCCACCCGGAACACCACAGCGTAATGGTGTGTCCGAAAGTCGTAATCACACTTTACTTGATATGGTGCGATCTATGATGTCTCTTACAGATTTATCACTATTGTTTTGGGGTTATGCTTTAGACACAGCCGCATTCACGTTAAATAGGGCACCATCAAAATCCGCTGAGACGACGCCTTATGAACTGTGGTTTGGCAAGAAACCAAAGTTGTCATCTTTTAAAGTTTGGGGCTGCGATGCTTATGTGAAAAATCTTCAACCTGATAAGCTCGAACCCAAATCGGAGAAATGTGTCTTCATAGGATACCCAAAGGAGACTGTTGGGTACACCTTCTATCACAGATCTGAAGGCAAGACATTCGTTGCTAAGAATGGATCCTTTCTAGAGAAGGAGTTTCTCTCGAAAGAAGTGAGTGGGAGGAAAGTAGAACTTGATGAGGTAACTCTACCTGCTCCCTTATTGGAAAGTAGTTCATCACAGAAACCAGTTTCTGTGACACCTACACCAATTAGTGAGAAAGTTAATGATGATGATCATGAAACTTCAGATCAAGTTGTTACTGAACCTCGTAGATCAACTAGAGTAAGATCCGCACCAGAGTGGTACGGTAATCCTGTTCTGGAAGTCATGCTACTAGATCATGATGAACCTACGAATTATGAAGAAGCGATGGTGAGCCCAGATTCCGCAAAATGGATTGAGGCCATGAAATCTGAGATGGGATCCATGTATGAGAACAAAGTGTGGACTTTGGTTGACTTGCCCAGTGATAGGCAAGCAATTGAGAATAAATGGATCTTCAAGAAGAAGACTGACGCTGACGGTAATGTTACTGTCTACAAAGCTCGACTTGTTACGAAAGGTTTTCGACAAGTTCAAGGGATTGACTACGATGAGACCTTCTTACCCGTAGCAATGTTTAAGTCTGTCTGAATCATGATAGCAATTGCCGCGTTTTCTGGTTATGAAATATGGCAGATGAATGTCAAAACTGCATTCTTCAATGGATTTCTGGAAGAAGAGTTGTATATGATGCAACCGGAAGGTTTTGTCGATCAAAAGGGAGCTAACAAAGTGTGCAAGCTCCAGCGATCCATTTATGGACTGGTGCAAGCCTCTCGGAGTTGGAATAAACACTTTGATAGTGTGATCAAAGCATTTGGTTTTATACAGACATTTGGAGAAGCTTGTATTTACAAGAAAGTGAGTGGGAGCTCTGTAGCATTTCTGATATTATATGTGGATGACATATTTCTGATTGGAAATGATAAAGAATTTCTGGATAGCATAAAGGGATACTTGAATAAGAGTTTTTCAATGAAAGACCTCGGTGAAGATGCTTATATATTGGGCATTAAGATCTATAGAGATAGATTAAGACGCTTAATTGGACTTTCACAAAGCACATACCTTGACAAAGTTTTGAAGAAGTTCAAAATGGATCAAGCAAAGAAAGGGTTCTTGCCTGTGTTACAAGGTGTGAAGTTGAGTAAGACTCAATGCCCGACCACTACAGAAGATAGAGAGAAAATGAAAGATGTTCCCTATGGTTCAGCCATAGGCTCTATCATGTATGCAATGCTGTGTACCAGACCTGATGTGTGCCTTGCTATAAGTCTAGCAGGGAGGTACCAAAGTAATATAGGAGTGGATCACTGGACAGCGGTCAAGAACATCCTGAAGTACCTGAAAAGGACTAAGGATATATTTCTCGTTTATGGAGGTGACAAAGAGCTCATTGTAAATGGTTACGTTGATGCAAGCTCGATATGACTTAAGTTTTGGCCAAGCTGGGTTGCCTGGCTCCTATGCTTGTGCCCTATGTTCCCGTTAATTCAGCTGGGGCATAAAGGGAGCACCTCTGCGATTGTTACTGCCGGGTCATTCGGATGTGTACCTCAGACTGGGTGAAGCCGAAAGCTAGCGTTCTTAAGGAAATATTCGGTCGGTGAATTAAAGATGTTTCCGCATCACTCCATCGTGAACCCCTAGAAGTTACTTATACTGCGCATGAAAGCTAGCGTTCTTAAGGAAATATTCAGACATGCACATGAAACGCATGCACACCCAGGGAAAGGAACCCTTAACAGAACAATTCTCTCTGGAAGATGTTTCTTACATAATGTAATATAACATAACTAGCCAGATACAACTTGTCTGTTCAAGCAACTATGACCCCTACGCCTGGTTTCCATGCATAGCCTGGTCTATTTTACCGCTCAGGTATTCAGAAACACTCCGCACCTTCGGGTCCAGAGGTCAAAGCGAAAAGGTCTACCATGACAATCCTTTTACAATTCAGCTAGATTTACATACGTCAAGAAAGGTACATAGTCATTTGGACTCAAAAATTTCCTCCTCTATACCGTCTAGCAGGCTATCTAGTTTACAATCTTGCTAGGAATACTTGGCGGCTATTTCTACTTGGTCATATACCAAATTAACTAGAACTTCTTTTCCATCTGACCCTAGAGGTCCGACCCGAGCCATATGATTCAAATTAAGCTTGGTATACCATGTTTTCACCATGGCCCAAGCTTCTCGTGCACCTTCCCGGCAAGCTGATATCTTCCACAATCGAAAGCGCTGTCGTGCTCCCTTGAACAGTTGTATAAGCTCCTCCATCTTTCCTAGAGGGGAGGCGAATGTCCATAAGGCCTTGGCAACACTTTGCATCGCCTGCCGAGCCTGCTCGTGCACTAGCGACAGCTCTTGTAGCAGATCGCCCGAGAATGCAGACATCTCCTCTTCGGGACGACCGGTTAGCACACCTGCAGACATAACTCTGTCAGTCTCCTCAACCTCCGAGTTATTCGAAGGTAAAGTTCAACCACATACAGAATATGTTGCCTCGCAGCCTTTAATTCTCCTTTACGGAGTCAGCTAGCTGGGCACATACATCTTTCAGTTCCTCGCCCAATCGGGTATTCGAATACTGGAGCTTGTTTTTCTCCATCACGACTTTCATGAGCACACGCTCGACCGCGGCTAGCAGTTTCTTGGCTTCTCGTTCTCCGCCTTGGGCAGCTTTCAGTTGTCCTTGCAGTTGATCTAGTGATCCTAATAAGATGTGAGCAATCGTGTTAGCATTATTGGTATACCATTATGTTTTCTCGACGGAGGGAAACATTACCAGGAGACACCTTCTTGGATTTCTCCAGTTCGGCACGGGCAACAGTTAGCTGCGTCTGACACTTTTCTAGCTCTTGGGCTAGTAGGTTGTTCTTCTCCGTAAGAACCTGGTTATACAACGATACTTAAATCAGTTGTACCAACTGCTTCAAGTCTCGGGGGCTACTGGCATATTGTTATCATATTCGGACAAAGTAAACTTACCCGCACATCTTTTAAATGCTGCTTTGTGGCTCTGTTAAGCCCATCTCGAGCACCTCGGATGTATGCATCAGCCGAGCTGAAAGCATTAAAAGCCTCTTCTGAAAAGTCGGGGTCTTGTAAAACGGCCCTTCGACGTCGATGATTCATGGCGCTCTCCACTTCCAAGTTAGTAACGGATACATCATCCGAATCCTCGGCTAGAGAACAGTCCGGCGTTACCCCCGTATCAGCCCCCATCTTTATGGCAGGATCTGGATCCTAGCTGTAGGAAGTATGACCGGCACACTTTTTTCCTGATACATGACAAACAGAAAGGTCACAGTTGGATGTGACTGCCAAGGTGCATATTTGCAAATCCATACCTCTTTGATGAAGGCTCGGGCATATCTTCGTTTGCCTTCCTCTTCGAAGGCTTGCCCGGCGTGGGGGCGCCCTCTTAGGAGATACCCCTGGGGCAGCGTAGCATGCCGAACGCCTCCCCTTTTAAGCACAGGACAGTGCGGTGGGTGAGGCAGTATGAGAAAACTCTTTCGGATGAAATATCTCCTGATTACTTACGTGTGAAGCAGGGAGAAGGCCGGGGTAATCGGCGGTGATAGACACCTTTGTGCCATCATAGATAGCCTGGTAAAAAAACATGTCCTCGAGCACCACGAACATATCTGGATCCTCCTCGAATCCGGTATCAAGGTCCCAATTGTGGCCCTCGAGCTATGGGGCGGGGCTGTGAAGCCCTTCAGAAATCTTTCGCCAGTGCTGTTATAAACAGACGTGTTAATACTCATTGAAAGTAGCTCAGGGAGCGGAGGGAGTAGAAAATAGGAGTTGGGACTTACCCAGCTGGGTGGACTGTACATGGAAAATCCATCTCTGCGCTTGATACGTAGAAATTCCTCTTCCTCCCCTTTGAACAGTTCGGCCAATATTTTGGCCAGAGCGGCGGGGGTATCCGGGCCCTTCTGGCCGCAGCGGGAAGCGTCATATTCCCGTTGTAGTGCCACATAGGGAGACCTCTGTACTGGAGTGGCAGAACCCCCCGTACTATGGAAGTCGCCATTACTTCGACTATTGATAATCCGGACTGAGCGAGTGTCCTTATCTTGCTCAAGAGTTGACAAACTTCCGCACTATCTTCCTCCTCCAGGCTCCGAGTGCGCTAGCTGTGGTGTTTCTTCAAAGGGTCTCTTGTGAATTCAGGAAGCCCCCCCCCCAAATTGGGTCTGGAAGTGCGACGTCCTCTATATAGAACCATTCGGAGGGACACTCTTCGGATGCCTTCTTTGGTGTGCCGGACAAATATCCGGTCTCGGCGATGCGCCATATTGCGGCTCCGCCCACTTCAAATATTGACCCCTTGTGGTTGTGAGGGACAAAACAAAATAGCCTTCTCCACAATTGAAAGTGGGCCTCACAACCCAGGAACAGCTCACAAAGACCGATGTAACCCGCGATATGCACGATGGAGGCAGGAGTAAAGTTGTGCAGTTGGAGGCCATAGTACTCCAAAAGCCCTCGGAGGAATGGATGAATTGGAAATCTGACACCTCTAAGTAGATAAGGGACGAAGCATACTCGTTCCCCCTAGATGGATTGGGGAAATTTTCAGCCAGAACCCCGCCATTGAAGGAGATCAACCCTGCTCAGACAGGGACTAGATCTGCGGGGGGAAGGAATCCCTGTGTTTGCAGCTTCACGAGCTGACTGTGGGATACGGAACATCTCTCCCATTCGCCTTTTTCATGGATGCAGAGGTGGGATGAAGAGCGGGGAGTGTGAGCCATGTTGGAATGGACTTTCCTAGCACACTCATAGGATTTTTCCGGATGATGTTGAATGGATCTATGATCCAATCTCTTTAAATAGACACTCCTGCTTACATGGCCGGGGTGTTATGCGTAAAAACACCCTGACCTCTCGCCTTCGCTCGACATGTGGAAACTGAAATTGTTGATACACAGAAGCCGAGGGGTGCGACATTAAATGGGAGGCCAAAATCATCACTCTGAAGTCATCAGAGGAGGAACCCGCCTTGCAATGCCGAAGACAATCTGCGGGTCGGACACCTCGTCATTGAAATCTGATTCGGGGACTACTGAGGGAGTCTTGGACTAAGGGGTCCTTGGACGTCCGGCCTGTTAGCCATGGGCCGGAATGTTGGGTTGTGAAGATACAAAGACCAGAGATTCTACCTGTGTCCGGATAGGGGCTCTCCTTGGCGTGGAAGGCAAGCTTGCCGACCTAATATGAAGATTTCCTTTCTCTGTAACTGACTTTATGTAACCCTAGATCCCTCCTGTGTCTATATAAACCGAAGGGCTAGGTCCGTAGACATATCCTCATAATCATAGTCAGGTTAGAATCTTAGGGTTTAGCCATTACGATCTCGTGGTAGATCAACTCTTGTAACACTCATATTCATCAAGATCAATCAAGCAGGAAGTAGGGTATTACCTCCATAGAGAGGGCCCGAACCTGGGTAAACATTGTGTCCCCTGTCTCATGTTACCATCAACCTTAGACGCACAGTTCGGAACCCCCTACCCGAGATCCGCCGGTTTTGACAACGACATACGGTGTGCCGAATACCACATCGAGTGTAATTTTCCCCGTGCATCGTGCCTCCCGGATGGGAATGATCCCTCGGAAGGTTGTATTACTATGCTCGATGTGGCTCCTGTCTATTTCCATTTTATTCAGTGTGTCCTCGTAGATGAGGTTTAGTCTGCTGTCACCGTCCATGAGCACTTTAGTGAGTCAAAAGCCATCCAAAGTTGGGTTAAGGACCAAGGCGGCTGGTGCCCGGACTGACCGGATTTTTGGTTTGTCACTAGCGTTGAAAGTTATGGTTGTGTCATTCCAAGGATTTATTGTTGCGATTTGGTAGACTTCGGCGAGGTCGCGAAGTGCCCTCTTGCGCCGATTGTTTGAAGCGAAAGTCTCGAAGACTGTCAATACTTTGTGGTCGTCGTGTTCCGGGGGAAGTTGCTCCGCGGTGTTTGTGGTGAGGATATCCTCGCCGCTCTTGGCCAATTGCCAGAGTATCCAACATGCTCTAAGGCTGTGGGTTGGTATGGTATCCGGTGTTGTGTGTATTTTGCATGGCCTATCGAGCCATCCCTCCAGAATGGTTCTGCGCCCCATGGTGGGCTTAGATTTCTTTACTATTGGGTCGGGCGCCATGTGAGGGTGCATCCTTTTTGCCCGGATGAGGGGTTGAGTGGAAACCGGTGGTTCCCAGCGGGCTACCTGAGCTTTCCAGGCGCTTTCCATTGCACAGTACTTCTGTAGTATGGTTGCCAAGTCGGCGAAGTATAATACGTGACGGCGGTTGATGGCATTGAGGATTCCTTCACTCGTGCAATTATTGCAGAATATTGAGATCGCGTCTTCGTCGCGACAATCTTTAATCTTGTCTTTGACAAGGAGGAATCTGGCCCAAAAGTGATGGACTGTTTCCTGAGACTGTCGTCATATGTACGTGAGATCGCACATATCTGGGTGGGTGTGTGGCTTTAGATCCAAACCCTGACCCAATTTGGGATCCGGAGTTTGAGGTAGTTTGGGCTCCGGGATATCAACTGATTTTTCAGGTTCGCCATCCGATTCTAGGTTTGGAGGGTGGGGCGTGTTCTTCTGTGGACGGGTATCCCGCTCTTCGAGCTCAGAAATCCGAGCATAGTTCGTCTTCAATATAGTGGAAGAGTTGTTGATTTGCTCCTCTACTACCGCTATCTGATGGGTGATCGGCGGAGATTTGATTTCTCTCTGATCGGGTTTAAGCCCAATCCGATCGTAGTCTGTAGCGACCCCCAAGGCGGTGATGCAATCTAGGAGCTCATTTAAAGATGACAATTCTGTCGGTCCATCCGTTTGGAGTATTCGGGGTCAACACGAAGGCGATTTTCAATGACTCGAGAAGTCATCGTCGCCTTAACGGCCATACGGGCGGTCATGGTAAAGCCGCCCAGCCGGAGCGTTTAGCCTGAGGCCAAGGCTCCTCCGGAGGTGATATTGTCCTTGATAACAAGGCAAGCCATCAATGATGTCTTCGATGCACAGAGGAGCTCTCAATGAAAGCACCAATGTCGGAGTCAAAACCGGCGGATCTCGGGTAGGGGGTCCCGAACTGTGCGTCTAAGGTTGATGGTAACAGGAGACATGGGACACAAAGTTTTACCCAGGTTCGGGCCCTCTTGATGGAGTTAATACCCGATGTCCTGCTAGATTGATATTCATGGGTATGGGGGTTACAAGAGTTGATCTACCACGAGATCGTAATAGCTAAAACCCTAGAAGTCTACCCTGTATGATTATGATGATTGCCTCTACGGACTAAACCTTCCGGTTTATATAGACACCGGAGGGGCCTAGGGTTGTACAAAGTCGGTTACATAGAAAGGAAATAATACATCCGGCCGCCTAGCTTGCCTTCCACGCAAAGGAGAGTCCCATCCGGACATGGGAGAGAGTCTTTTGTCTTGTATCTTCATGGCCCAATAGTCCGGCCCATGCCACACAGGCCGGATGCCCAAGGACCCCTTAATCCAGGACTCCCTCAGTGCTGGCGGCCGCCGATGTCATAGCCCTCGTCGATGCCGGCTTCGTCTCTCGCATGTGCCAGATGATGGTCGACTCCATCCGCAAGTTCACCACCTTCAAGAAACATGCGGACGACCTTGTTGTACTGCTCCAGCCTGCGCACCCAGGCTCCTTGTTGCCTGCCACCCTCATCGGCCTCCAAGGTGACGAACTCTTTGAAGCAATGGTGTCCCTACAGCTGCCGGAGGTCGCGACGAAGAATGTGCACCTTGAGGCATATTGATGGCGTCTAATGGCGTCTCCCACCTCCTCCCACCTCCCATCCCCACCACCTCCGGCGATCTCCTTCCACCACCACTAAAATCCTAATCCTCTTTGATCAATCTCTTCGGCGTCTCTCCCTCTCTTTGGGGATATGGTTTTCTCCTTGGGATCAACCCTTGGCTTGGATTTCTCCAAGGGTTTGGAATTTGCGGATAATATCTTAAGATCTACCTTGGTTTTTGGTTCATCCTACGGATAACACTAGTCATTTCAAGTTGGTGGTGTCTTTTAGCCGCCATGATTTCAGACTCAATGATCGTTCGGTGGCAGCGGCACTGGAGGCTGCCATTGGCAGATCTATAATTGAGCTGGGTGTTTGTTGCATACGTGACAAGGTTTATTCTTTCAACGTCTCCTACAAGCAAGTTGGTTTCCATGTTGTTGATCCTAGATCCTTTGCATGGCCTCAATTCAAATGTTATTTTAATCTTTGGGGTTGTGGGGGTCCAAATTGGGAACGTGCGTTTAGTCTTTGGAAATTATAATGTGATGTGGAATGGATCTTAGTTAGTCCCTCTAAGCGAAGGGCAGCGCTTGGGATGAGTGCTATGCATAAACCACTAGCCAAGTCCTCCTTGCGATCGTCTGGTTCTGTGCAAAAGAAACTCTCCTTTGCAACCTTTCAAACTTATCAGGCGTGCAATGGTTATAGATACCCTACCACTCAGGCTTGTATTGATACAGTTTCTGATGCTGGATACGTGATCCCTGCAAATGAGCATTTGGTCATTTGACCCTTGCCGTCGGCGAACTTCCAGTGGACAGTGACTACTCCACCTATCGTTTTTGGCACAGTTGGATCACCGAGGATTATGCGTGCGAGTTTTCCGGCTGAGGATTTGCAACATCATGATCTTCATGCCTCCTGTGATCCACATACGTCGGATGTTTTAGTTACGGCCACTCCAGATCTTCCGGTTTCCCATGTTGGGCCAAATCTTCATGATGGGCCTCAGCCCACCACCTCGCCTATGGAAATCCCTTCTACCCAGGAAGCAGCTACCTTGTCTAATGATATGGTCGATGACATGGTGGCCCGTGTTTTAACCTGCTCCAAATGCCACCAACAGGGCCACTTGTGGGTCTCCTGCCCTATTTGTGTGGCTTGCTCATGTAATGGTCATCGTCGGCGGGATTGCATTAATTGGGCAAGAGACAATGGTTGTGTTTCGAGAGTTAAACAACCGCAACAAAATCCTAGAAAATCTACATTGTTGATTCCCATACCCGCCATGAGTCAGCCATCTATTTCCTCTCCAAGGGACTCCTCGGGTATAGAGACGACCCACGCACCGGTGTAGATGAGCCCCATCATGCTTCACCTCTTCCCGTGCACTATCAATCCTCTCCACCTCCACCAGAGCAAAACATGGCGAATTTTCCCCTAGATCCCCTCAAGTTCGTTCCGCCAGGGTTTGAGATCATCGATGGAGGAGCCACTCGGCTGCCACGGACCTTCTTCTCTCCGACCATTCCTCCCGACTGGCGACATGAGCAGTTTGCCATTGGCATTGTGGAGCCTCCGGCGCCGCCTGGGCAGGTTCATCACTTACGGCAACTGGTTAGTGATTTTGTGATGACTCAGCTGCACCATGATGTTTTTAGTGATCAGCAATGGATTGAGGGTGTGGGTTTGTTTGAGTTTCACACTCCTGCATCTAGGCATGCTATTATGAATCACCCACCTTATGATCTTGGCAATGGCCACTTTGTTCGATTTATTCCTCTTGACCAAGGCATCAATCACAGAGCAACTCAGGGTTTTCATAGGGGTTGAATAATGATGCTACGTGTGCCTTTGGATTACCGCACTACACAACACATCTCTAATGCAGTTAGATCCTCTGGTCATTTTCATATTTTGCATCAGGATGACCCGATGATGGTCAGAACGTTGGTTTATGTTTCCTTCCCATGCCCGCAGCAAGTACCTAGAGATGTGGTTTACCATGAAAATGCTGATTTTGGAGCTACACACATATCTTGGACTGCTCTGATATATGTTCTGTGTGATGAATTTGCTAATATTCAGCCGACTGATGAAGATCCAATGCCATTCAACGGCAATCGTCACTCGCTGCCTGGAAACATGCCTTTCTATGATGTTAACTTTGTGATGCCTGAGTTTCCTGAGTTGGGATGGAATGAGGCCTCGATCGCTCACAATGATGATCTTCACCAAGCTAGCCAGCAGGATAATGTGGTTGTCGAGGAAGTCTTTGAGGATGAAGCTCATACTGCTTCTCAAGAGTCCGTGGTTATGCAAAACTCTAGGCCTGTTGATTCTGCTGAAGGGCCGGTACCTGACCAGCAAGGGGCTATTGCAGTTTATGAGCCGCCAATCATTCAGCCTTCGGTCATAATTGGTCAGGTTTTGACTGTCTTTGGACCTGTTCTCCCTCTGGTGATGCAATGGATGAGGTCGTTCTAGCGTATGTTGCCCATCTTTGAAGTGATGCAAATTCCACGAGGTGTTCAATTCTCTAGCCCTTTCAAGCTAGTTATTTTATCCAAGAGCTCCTGGGAGGTTTCATTTTTGTACTCTACTATGGGTAAAAAGTTGGTTTTTCATCCTTCTCCTATTCGTCGGGCAGTCACTATTTCGACGAAACCTCATGTTGCTCGTGCACTCTGCTTCAACTTTGTCATTGAGGATTGCATTATGGAGGATCCAGCTTTGTCTGACATTGAGTTGTCTGCTTTCAATTTCTCTGCCGCTCCAGTTAGACGCCCTGTTCATGCTCGCAAACCAAAACCTATGATCGTTGAGTCTGAGGTCAGACGCAGTGCCAGGCTTTCTGCCTTGCGTGGTAGTTTTATGCACTCCTCTCCGGCCAAGCCTACCTCTCTGAAGAAACCAGCAGCAAAACCTCATAAGAAGCACAAGGTTTCGGCCAAAGTTCAGCAGCCGCAGGCAGATCATCACTCTGCAAAACAAGCTACTATCCCACCTCCCACTCCAATTGATGTTCTGCAATGTGTGGGTCTTCACCTCAGCATTGCACTTGAGAAGCTGACTAAGGAGAAGCTTGAGGCTTCTTCATGCATGCCCTCCTTTGCTTCTTCTAGTTCTGATGATAGTTAAATATTTTCCTTGGTGGGGTTTATGGACAACCCTTGTTAAAACGATCTATCTTGTTTTATGTTTTAAGTACTGTCTGAACCGTATTGCTGTTGTCTGACAGATTTAGCTCTACCACTGTGTGGTAGCCTTTTGTTGTTTGCTTTATTTTGGTTTGTAATGAATCAGTACAACTTTAGAGACTAGGAAGTGTTGTGCTGGAATGTTCATGGACTGAATTCAGATGATAGATAGCGTGTAGTGTGTTAGAAAATTGATGAAAGTGCTTGTTCTATCATTTGCTTACAAGAAACTAAATGTGAAACCATTGATCAAGGTTTTATTCGTAAGTGTTGCCCACGACGTTTTGATCAATTTGTTCATGTGCCATCTTCTGGAGCTTCAGGTGGGATGTTGGTGGTGTGGAATTCTGCTTTGTTTGATGGCAAGCTAATTCAGTCTACTAGTTTTGGAATTGTAGTGGAACTTAAATCCACTCATAACTCTCAAACCTGGATAATGATTACTATCTATGGGCCCTGTCAAAATCCGGCTAGGGAAGTTTCTGCTAACTGGTTGCCTGGTTTAATTATCCCTGATGATGCTAATTGGCTATTGTTCGGTGATTTTAACTTCTTGCGCTCAATGTAAAATAGGAACAAACCTGGTGGGGACATCAATGACATGTTTATTTTCAATGAAGTAATTTGGCATCTTGGTCTAATTTAACTTCCACTTAAGGGCATAAAATATGCATGGTCAAATATGCAAAATGCTCCTTTGCTTGAACAAATTGACTGGTTCTTCACAACACTCACATGGACTTGCTATTTTCCTAACACTATGGTTTTGCCTTTAGCCAGAACTGCTTCAGATCATGTGCCCTATGTGGTACAAATCAAGACTTCTATTCCTAAGGCCAAGGTCTTTCGTTTTGAGAATTATTGGACTAATTTACCTGGCTTCTTGATTGTGTTAGAGAATCTTGGAACAGGCCCATTCATAGGACATCTTCTGCTGCAGTTATCTCTGCAAAATTTAAAGCTATTCGACAAGCCCTCAAGCACTAGCACATTAGCCTTGCTAAGGTGAATGCTTTGATTTCTAATTGCAATAAGGTCATTTTATGCTTGGATGGTTTGGAGGAATTAAGGCCTTTGTCTGGGCCAGAGGCAAATTTTAGAAGAATAGTTAAGCTCCATCTGGAGGAAATCCTCAAGTTACAATTTATCTACTGGAAACAAAGATGTACTATTAGGAGCATTAAAGTTGGAGAGGAAAACAGTAAGTTTTTTCATGCTATGGCTACTGAGCGTTACAGGAGCAATTCTATTTCCAGCATAACTTCAGATGATGGGCAGGTGACCTCTGATCATGCAACAATTGTTGGGCTTTTTCTACAAGAATTTAAGTAGAGGATGGGTTGTGCTAATGGCACTCATATGGGTTTTGACATGCCAAATATTACCAGAAAGGTTGAGGGCCTTGATGATCTAACAAAGCCTTTTTCTCAAGAAGAAATTGACAGTGTTATTAAAGAGATGCCTTTAGATAGAGCTCCTGGGCCTGATGGTTTCACTGGGCTCTTCCTCAAAAAGTGCTAGGATATTATTAAGGATGATTTTCTCCAATTGGTAAAGGGGTTTTCTGAAGGACATCTTGATCTTGAGTGCATCAAAACCTCTCTCATAACTCTCATTCCAAAAAAGCTCTCACCTGAGGGTTTGAATGACTACAGGACAATTTCTTTGACAAACACCTGCTTGAAATACCTCACTAAGTTGCTTGCAAATAGACTACAGAAAGTGATTCTTTCTTGTATTCATAAAAACCAGTATGGGTTTATTAAATCCAGGTCTATTCAGGACTGCTTAGCTTGGTTTTGAGTATATACACCAGTGTCAGGCTTCAAAAAAACAATTGTCCTCCTAAAGTTGGATTTTACTAAGGCTTTTGATACTATTGAGCATGATGCCATTCTCAGGATTTTGAGGTACAAGGGTTTCAACGATAAATGGATTTTGTGGATGCAATACATCCTGTCATCTGGTTCTTCCTCTGTGCTACTTAATGGTGTACCTGGACATCATTTTAAATGAAAGAGGGGAGTTAGGCAAGGGGATCCCATGTCACCTCTGCTGTTTGTGCTTGCTGCTAACCTACTTCAATTTGTGGTCAATGATATGTGCTCTAAAGGAATTTTAACTCTTCCAATCCCAACCCACAGTCAGGATTACCCCATAGTGCAGTATGCTGATGATACACTAATTTTGTTGCCTGCTTATGATCACCGGCTCCTTGCTCTTAAAGACATGCTTGATGTTTTTGCTACTTCAACTGGGTTGTCTGTGAATTTAGCAAAATCTTTAATGGTGCCTATGAATATGTCAAATGATGAAGCTAATAGATTAGCTTCAATTCTGGGATGCAAATTAGGAGTTATGCCTTTCACATACTTGGGTCTTCCCATGGGAACTACCAGACCCTCAATTCACGATCTGATGCCCCTTGTGCATAGAATTGAAAGGAGGTTATCTACCACTTCTTGTTTCCTGAACCAAGGGAGCAGGTTACAGTTGCTTCAGTCTATTTCAACATCCATGCCCATATATTTTCACTGCACACTTGTCATTCCTCCTGGAATATTGAAGCAAATTGAAAGGATTCAAAGACAGTGTCTTTGGAGAGGAAATTTTGATACCCCAAAACAATCTCTGGCTGCTTGGGATTTGGTATGCTTGCCTAAAAATAAGGGAGGTCTTGGTGTGCTTAATTTAAGAGTGCAGAATGAGGCTTTGCTTATGAAATTGTTGCATAAGTTCTATAATCACCATGACATTCCTTGGGTTGACTTATTTGGGACTCATATTATGATAGCTCTGTCCCTCATACTACCAGCTTATGTGGGACCTTTTGGTGGCATGATGTGTTTAAATTAGCACATAAATATTGTCAGTTGTCCTCTCCAAACTTGGGTGATGGTAGGTCTATCTTGTTCTGGACGGATAGTTGGGTTGAGCTCAATGGTTCCTCCATCAGTACAAAGTTTCCCGGACTTCTTTCATTTTTTATTGATGGGCAACTTTCAGTGTCTGATGTTTTTTCCCAGGTGCTCCTCTCAGCTTTGCACCTACTTTTGTCCACCCAAGCATTTAATGAGCTGGAATATCCGCAACAAATGATGAATGCATATGCTTGCTCTGAGGATCATGACACATGGATATGGCCTTTCAATAAGGGGTGCTTCAGACCCAAATCCTTTTATGTGCATGTGCATCAAAATATTGTTGTTGCTCCTATTTTCCACTGGATTTGGAAATCCTCATGCACTTTAAAAATTAAAATGTTTGGGTGGCTGCCTTTAAGGGACCGTTGAATACTAGAGATATGCTACAAAGGAGGCATTGGCATGTGGAGGTTCATTTTTATGTGCTATGCCCATTTCTCATTCATGAGGATGTTGCCCACTTGTTTTTTTCATGCAACTTCAGTGTTAGAGTCTGGAATTACTTGCAGATTAAATGGGATCCTCGGCCTGGGATGACTACTTATCAAATGGCAGCAAAGGCTAGGAAGGAGTTTTGGGCATCATTTCTTCACTGAAGTGGTTTTTACTGTTGCTTGGAACATCTTGATTCTAAGGAATGGGGGGTTTTAGGAATGAAAGTCCTACATTCAGAGCTTGCACTACTAGGGAAAACCTTACCAGTAGCGCTGGTTTTTTAGCTACCAGTAGCGCGGGCGCCAGCGCTACTGCTACGGCACTATAGCTATTTTTTAGCAGTAGTGCTTGTTTAGGCCAGCGCTACTGGTAAGTTCAGATACTAGTAGCGTAGCACTAGAAAGCGCTACTGGTAAATGAACGCCACTGGTAATATTTTGGCCCGCACCACTACTAAAATTTATGTTTTTTCACATTTTGGCATTGTACATGTTTAAACAGATATATCTTTTATACAATAACAACTCATCATGAACTAGTCTGTTTAAATAGCATATTCATTACCACTTGTCATCACCACCAAACAATGTTCGTCAATGAGACATCATATAACAAGTTGGTCACTAGTCATAATCATAGCTCCTCCTCATCATCATCAACTCTAACACATTGTAGCACATAATAACACATTCTAGCTATGACCTACTCCTCTCATAGGACGTACTCTACCCTCTCTTAGGTAAAATATCATAAAACAAGATAGGCATTGACTCTCCATTAAGGAAAATTGACTCTCCATAATAAAGAACGGAGATCATCCTGTCTCCAAGTCTTGGTCTACGCATAATGTTGCTTCCAAGTAGCTCTCTACGATGGTCGAAACATTTTTTGAAATCATTTATTATCATGGCTTCCTAGCTTTTAGAAACCCGGTATGGACAGGAGTGATGTGGATACTGCGGCTGACCTGGCCGTGGTGGCCGTAAGCTCATAACATCAACGCGACCTCTCGGCAACATCAGATGAGGCACACAATCCATCGGGATTTTCTGTTCAAAAACATAGTAATAACTTTGTAGTTAGCAATGTAGTTTAGTTTTAGAAGAATTTATGCAAAAGATGCACGAATGTCGTAATAGTAGAAAATCTTACCATGCTATCTCCAATGATGTTACCGTGGTTCAATACGTGCACTAGTGGCACGTATTGACCATAACGTGGAGGAGTTTGATAATAGCTATTGTAATTCTCAAGATCGGTCAAAAATGCGATAAGACCATCTTTCTCCTTATTAGTTAATTGTGCTTCATCATTGTAGTAGTATGTTCTGTCTACCATTTTCCGTACATTTTTTGAAGAATGAAAATAAGCTGTCAATGGAGATAAGCTATCAAATATTTTGAAATAAACAATATAAATTACTTAATAAATATGTTTGAGAAACTCACACAGCGGTAGAACTGGAAGCGTGTCAACAAGGACCCAAATGGTCATATTCTTTTCGTCGATGTCAGGATCACCAAGATCGAAGGTGAGAAGCATACCCTCATGAAAATCATATGCCTTACAAAGGGCTTCCCAATTCAGGCAACCAAAATTGGATGAGTTCACAAAATTGTATAGATTTATAGCAAAATCATAACCATGATGGGTCCTTAGTTGAATTATCTTTGTCTCCATGCTTGCATGATCTTCAAAATGCATCTTCTCCAAGACATAGCGTCTTGCATGGCATGGGATAAGCTAGTCGAGTTGTAAAAGACGGAAATTACATGTTGAAGAAGCAGAGAAGTCGTGCAAAAATAACAAAAAACACTTGTCATCGTTGCATACCGTTTCAACATCGAAGGTCTCTTGGAGCTTGATGCTGAAGCGCCGACCTTCTACCAGGTGAGTCCTGTCGCACAGACCGCGCTCATCGTCGCAGTACTCGCACATAGCGAATTCCCTTTCGTCGTCAGACATTTCCTAATAGGTAATTAATAGTCCATCATCAAATACATATATAGTAGTTTGTAGCAAAGATCATCATATAACAACTAGAACACCTAAAATTTGTAGTTTGTAGTAGTTTGTAGCAAAGATCATCATCGAACCTAGTTTGTAGCAAAGATCATCATATAATCCATCATCGAATACATATATAGTAGTTTGTACCACAAACCACGCTTATCTTTTGCATTCAATAAGAAAATAACTAATAGGTAATTAATAATCCATCATCGAATACATATATAGTAGTTTGTAGCAAAGATCATCATATGATATCACTAATACATCTCGAATAATAGCTCCTCTAGGTTCAGTGGGCCACGGTGGACACCCGAAGAGAAGGAACCATCATAGGATCATAGCTCTGGTGAGATCCCCAAAGAATCTGCCAGGTATTGGAGAACATGTCGTTCACCAACGCAACCATGTAGCGATGGACGTGCGCGTTCTCCTCCGTGACACGGTGTTGTACCACCTGCGCGGGGGACTCAAGCCTCTGCACCGATGCAGGCCCACGTGACCGCCACCAAAGAAGCTCTGGGTCGACGACGGGCTGGCTCCTCACTAAGTTGCGCTCACCAGAAGGTAGCACAACCCAGTACCAGCCCGGCGGAGCCCAGTCCCGGACATGGCCCCTCAGCTCAAGCAGGAGTCCTCCGCCGAGTCGACGACGAGGATGCGGGATAGGCATCGTCAACGTCGATAACAAAATGCTTAATTATGAAAACAAAATTAATAAACACTTAGCAAAATTCGGCATGACCTTTGCTAAAAGCAGGACATATCGAGCACCTGAAATTTGCTAGAACGTAAATGAATCGACATTTCTGGCGAAACATAGGACACTCGGTTAAACAACTAAGATTGTGACATGTTCAAAATATGACATATATGCACTTCAAATTTGCATATAATAGGAATAATTGTTTTTACTAAAAAAATAACAACAAATGTGATAGTTCAAAATATGATCCTAAGATTAACTAGCTAGGGTTCATACTGCATTATCCTAACATTCATACTGCATTATCCTAAGATTCATACTGCATTATCCTAAGATTAACTAGCTAGGTTTCA
The DNA here is from genome assembly GCF_018294505.1 of Triticum aestivum. Lineage (NCBI taxonomy): Eukaryota > Viridiplantae > Streptophyta > Magnoliopsida > Poales > Poaceae > Triticum > Triticum aestivum. The sequence continues at coordinate 400,301,764 of NC_057800.1, read as the reverse complement.
TACTACATTATCCTAAGATTAAACAACTAAGATTAAACACCCAAGATTAAACACCTAAGATTAAACAAGTAAGATTAAAAACCTACATTATCCTAAGATTCATACTACATTATCCTAAGATTAACTAGCTAGGTTGCATACTACATTTTCCTATGATTAAACAACTAAGATTAAAAACCTAAATTTTTAAACTTGCTAGGGTTCAAAAGAAACTAGGGAGGAGGAGGAAGGAGGGAGGAGGATGTACCTCTCGGTGGAGGAGGGCCGGCGCGGGGGCCGGGGCGGTCGGCGGGGGAGGAGGACGAAGCGGGGGAGGGCGGCCGGCGGGGAGGAGGGCCGGCGCGGGGGCCGGGGTAGTCGGCGGGGGAGGAGGACGAAGCGGGGGAGGGAGGCCGGCGGGGAGGAGGGCCAGCGCGGGCAAGGGCGGCCGATGCAGGGAGGAGGGTCGGCGCGGGGGACGGCAGCAAGCAGGGGTCGACGGCGGCTCGCGGGGGATTGAGGGAGGAGTGTGGAGTGTGTGAGTGAGCTGAGTGATGAGGCCGGGGGCACGCGGGGGAGGGAGTGGGCTTAACAGCAGCGCGGGTAATGGGCCAGCGCTACTGCTAAGCCCACTAGCTGTAGCATCGGCACACATCACACGCTACAGCTAAGTGGCCTGGCCTTTTGGCCCCGGCGGCCCGCTAAACAGCAGCGCGGCCCGCGCCAACCAGCGTTGCTGCTATTCAGTAGCAGTAGCGCCCGTTTTGGCCGGCGCTATTGGTAAATACCAGTAGCGTGGGCGCCCAAACAGACGCTACTACTAAAATTCTATATATAAGCATTTTCCTAGTAGTGTTTGAGGCACAATTTTATTCATGACATAACTTTGCTCTCTCATAGGATAAAATTTTAATTCAAGGATAGCCTTCTAACTTGGATTTCTACCCTCCCCTAGTAAATCCCTTGTCGCCCTATTTGGGTTGTAAGTAAGTCTTTTTTCTTTTCTTTTGTAAAAATACTTGTACAGGACTTTTGGTTCCTTTGTTTATTTGAATAAAGAGTTGTGAGGCAATTGCCTTGCAGTACATAGTCAAAAAAAGAATGTGCACCTCGAGGCCGCGCTCGCCGCACAGCGCCTCATTATGCAAGAAACTGTCGATCTGCACATCCACGTCTACGAGGAAATCGTCTACATAGGGCACTATAAGGCCAGTGAGGACAGAAAGACGTTCGCCTTCTTCTAGCGGCTGGAATCTTTGGCGCCATTGTTCAGAAGCACGTCGACCTAGCTACGAAAGCTGTTGCTACTTAGCCGCCGTTTGGTGGGCCGGCGCCCTGAGTCAAGGAGGTGGACGTCGTCGATGGATGCATCTTTCTTCTTGCCTCCTGTAACCAGCACTGCATCGCCTTGTGGCCTTAATGTTTTATTAGTGTATGGCATTTTTATTCCAGTCGTAACATTTTCACTGTGAGGTGGGGCCGCAGTTGAGCAAACCAGACATCGCCAAATCCCCACCCTTCCCACCGCGCATCGGCTGAGAGAGAAATGAGGGAGAAGAGCTAGTTGTAGCACGGACGCTGTTGTCAGATGGGAGTCGTGTTGATAGAATAGGAGTATTGAGTACTCGTACCTCTTTTTTTAGGGAAAAAGTAGTCGTACGTATAGTACCACTAGTTGGGTGCGTGCGACCTATACATGTCATCACTTTAGGTCTCCTTTTCGAACCACAACTACGCTTCATAGTTCTACATATTTTTTCACGCATTTATCCTCCTATATGTACTCCTAGGCTATTTCCACATGCTCTCCTTCATTGACATGTGGGACGTAGAGCATTTGGGTCGTAGTGCATGCACGACTCGGAGCATATGCAACCATGCCGGTGTACTTTACATTTCATGCCTCACGAATTACATGCAAACCCCCCTGTCGGTGTCAAAACCGACGGATCTCGGGTAGGGGGTCCCGAACTGTGTGTCTAAGGTCGATGGTAACAGGACACAGGGGACAATATGTTTACCCAGGTTTGGGCCCTCTCTATGGAGGTAATACCCTATGTCCTGCTTGATTGATATTGATGAATCTGAGTATTACAAGAGTTGATCTCCCACGAGATAGTAACGGCTAAACCCTAGAGGTCTAGCTTGTATGGCTATGATGATGAATATATCTCTCCCTCTGGACTATGTCCTCTGGTTTATATAGACACCGGGAGGATCTAGGGTTACACAAGGTTGGCTACAAAGAAAGGAATCTACATATTTGGTCGCCAAGCTTGCCTTCCACGCCAAGCAGAGTCCCATTCAGACACGGGTGCAGTCTTCGGTCTTCGTGTTCTCCACAGCCCATCAGTCCGGCCCAGGGCTAATAGGCCGGACGCCCGAGGACCCCTTAGTCTAGGACTCCCTCAGTATCCCCTGAACCTGGCTTCAATGCCAAGGTATCCGGCGCGTAGATCTGTCTCCGGCATTGCAAGGCGGGTTCCTCCTTCCGAACTCCAAGATAGTCTTCGGACAAAACAAACGTGTCCAGATGTGTAACACACAGCCGTAGAGAGTATAACATTTCACGAATCAAATCTGCTGACCATTTTAATAACGTGACATCACGCTGGCCCGGTTATTATGTCGAACCATTTCCCGTCCCGCCGTTCCATGTTTCGGGGCGTGGTTTTTGTTGGCACGTCCCATCGAAGCAGAGATCGTGTCCCCTAATCACGGGATTCTCATCAATATGAGCGTGGGTAATTAACCCAACCGTCCTGCGGAAAGATTCCTTAGGAATAGGCAGGTTCTCAGGCTTAGGAGGAGGCGTTCAATACCCGCTACCATTATAAAGGAATCAAGGGCCATCTTTTTTATGTCAAACCTCTCTTCAGCCTTCCCAACCTCGAGCTCTAGCACCCAAGGTCTGGCTTCATTGCTTTGAGCCTCCCCATCATGTCAGGATCCATCCCTCAAGGCCGATGGGTGGCTTCCTCCGTTATAGAGGAGGATATTGCGAAGCTTCGGGCAGCCAGGTACTTGACCGCGGAGATCCACCACAGGCTTCCTGCTGAAGGACAGGTTATTCCGACCCCCAGATCTGGCGAGAGGGTCGTATTCATCTCCCACTTCCTTCGAGGGCTAGGGTTCGCTCTTCACCCCTTCGTACGGGGGCTAATGTTTTATTACAGGCTAGATTTTCATGATCTATCTCCGGCCTCTCTCCTCCACGTCTCGGCATTCATCATTACATGTGAGGCCTTCCTCCGAATCCCCCCCACACTTCGGCTTATGGCTCAAGACTTTTAGTGTGAAGCCAAAGGTAGTCGATGGGGAACAGGCAGAGAGCGGTGGTGCTATAGTGATCAAGCTTACCAACACTCTCTGTCCAAAAGGCTCTTTCACCGAAACCTCCAACCAATGGTAGCAAGAGTGGTTTTATGTCACGGAACCCCGTAGCACCAAGTGGGCAGCTATACCTGCGTTCCGTTCGGGCCCTCCGCCACAGCTTACATCATGGATTAACAAGGGGATGTAATGGGGATCAGTTGACGAAGTGCAAACTCTACAGAGCCGGATCTGAACCCTCCTTGGGAGAGACATCGATCTTGTCAACATGATTCAAGTGATGCTAGTTCGCCGAATCCTGCCATGCCAGCGCAGGGCTCGCCGCATGTGGGAGTTTAATCCAGAAGGACCACGAACCCTCCAACACTTCTTCGGCACTACGCACGAAGGGATGTGGAAGCTGTTTTTTAGGAAGCGACAACATTGGCCGGACACTAGTAAGGACGCTGGCCTTGACTGCCACCGTCCGGATACGCTGATAAGCACTTGTCTCCCGAACACTTTGTAGTTACGCATACCGTAATATGGTACTGAGCAAACTATCTTCTTTCAGGGCTGGATAAAGAAAGTGTAACTGATCATTTGTTCAGCTCCCTGCCCGAAGGCCCAGTGAATCATGTTTTAACAAGGATGCTGGCCCTGGTTCCATACCAGATGCCTGCGAAGGGGGGCAAGGCGGAGAGGACCAAAGATGGCCTCCATCCCAAAGGTGCATCAGACATTGTGTCCGGAGAAATCAAGATCCCATCGTCCGAAGACAAAAATGAGGGGGAGGTCAACGCCTCTTCTCCCCATGGAAAGAAAAGGGTCGCCTCCGAAGATTGGGAGGAAAAGGCTTCTAAGCAAGGCAAGATGCCTCTGTCGAGCGGCTCGGGCTTGGAGGACATCAACGTGCAGTCTCATGATGAGGACAAGCCTCAGGCCAAATCGTTAGTAAACAAGGATGTTTTAGATCTATCCTGTTCTTTTTCTCGTGATGCCTAGAATATATATTTTTTGCAGTTCGGCACGCAGTCTTCTTCAACAATCCTCTTCCCCGGGAGACCTTCTCCCAGAGATGATGGAAAGTGAAACGGCTCCACCAGCCTCTCCGCCCCATAGGGCGGACGACTTCGAGGTGTCGTCATGGAGGGTCTCCCCCGACCAGCAGGTGGTGCAAGGGACGATGAAGATATTACCCGAAGGTGATACTTGGGTGGCCCAGGGTCCGGGGACTAGTAATGAAGGTCCCAAACAATCTGGTCTACAGCCGGATACGAATAAACAGATCCCTTCAAAGGGTGGCCATACTTCTACAGCAGCCTCCAGAGATCCAAAGGCGCCGGATATACTGACTAACATGCTGCAGCAGGCGTCCGTCTCAGAGGAACATCGTACCTTGATGGGCACGGTGATTGAAAAGGTCGTGTCCGCGAAGCACGGATTAAATGAGGCTTTTGTGGGCATGCTAAGAGGTTTCGAGGTTTGTACTGTAATATGTTCCATTGTGTTTTATTCACGAAATGCACCTGTGTATAGATAGTAGCTCATGAGACTCTGATTGGCTTCCTGAGGGAGGCAATCAGAGGATCAAAAGAAATGTCAAGGGACTGACCTGATTAATTGGAACATAGGTTGTTTCTCCCCTGACGACTACCCGGACTACGGATATTATCGACCTGCCGCGGAAGCTTGATGTGGCAGGGGATGACATTGCGTTAATCAGTAGGCGTCTTGCCGAGTCGCAAGGTATGTATTCGGAGCAGTCCTTATACATACGTGTTTGTAATATAAGCGTGACACTGAAAATTGCATACTGGTATATATATGGCTGCAGATGGTGCCGCCGCCATTGAGATTCTTTGGGTGGAGCTAGCCCAGGCCAAGGAGCAGGCCCGGTTTAGTAATGTGGCTACCGAAAAGGCATCGGCTGAGCTAAAGGCCGAACAAGCTTCTCGGCGCCAAGATAAGGAGAAAATATCCGCGATGGCGCTCGAACTAAAAAATGCTACTAGCCGCTGTGAATCTCTTGAGAAGGAGAATGAAGCCAAAACAGTTGAACTTGACAAGGCCTTGCGAGAGGTGAGAGAAGCGCGGTCTAAATCTAGAGCAGCCCGTGAGGAGATTCGGCAAGCTGGGGAGATTGCGGCCGATAAGCCCTTTTTGCTACAAACTAAGTTCGGCAATCTGAACTATGCTCAACTTAACCAAGTGTGGAGTTCTCCAGACGAGTTTTCAGACTTGCCGAAGAGTTCTTCCGATGCGGCACAGTTTTACCAAGTGCAACAGGGGTATACAAGGGAGAAGCTTTTCTGGTCACAATTTGGCACATCAAAGCGCCCTCTGTTGCTGAATGAACAAATGTCCCAATGGGCCGAGCTTCATAGGATATCCGGCGCTTCCATGAAGAGCGTCATAATTCGGCTGTGGCCGACTGAGCCTATTCTGAATAGCTACGTCGGCTTGGTGCGGCGTCTTGTTGATGCGGCGCCACGTATTGACGATGTTAAGCGGTCGGCGTGCATTGAGGGTGCACGGATGGCCTTTGCCCGTGTCAAGACATACTGGGCGAAGATGAAGGCCATCAATGTTGCAGCGAAGAGTCCACCCAAGGGCAAGGACAATCACGTGCCGGAGCATTATTTTGAGGACGTTTTAGAGGTTGCCCGCTTGATAGAGGGTCAATGCTCAAAAAACATAATATTCGAGTGAGATGTATGGGAATTGTAAAAGATAATTTTATATTTAATCTATTTTTATGTTTTGCTCGAAAGCTTTTGTTCCTCCTGTGCGGCCGTTTTTATATAATCTGGAAGTTTTCCAGTCGTCGGCTTCAGCCCCCTCGTAGGAAATACCGGGGTGTTCGCAAAAGCATCTGATCACTCTTGACCCAACGTCTTGGTCCGTAAAGGAGGTGTCAATGCGGTGAACTAGGCAATCGGACTATAGGGCATTAACACTTTCACTTAGCCATAGGAGTTTTATGGTGGGTCTACAATATAGCCCCTTGTATGTATGCGGACTATTCATACGATGCATTTACATAGTTGACCGGAAAGAGGTCCTTCGTGTGACATGAAGGGAATCGCGAAAGATACCAATAAGTCATCGAGTGGTTGACCAGCTCTCGCCGCATCATGACAGACAGTTTTTGGCTTTCTCTACTGAGGTGCTTAACCAGGTGAACCGGAAGCACAATCGCAGTAGTTCTCCCTTTACTACCCTAGCCGATAGAGCAGAATGTAGGATAGCAAGCACAAGAGCCGGGCAACCCAACTATTAACCCAAGACATGATTCGGAGCTGATGCATATAAGGCCAAACTCGCGACGCCAAATACGCTATAGAACTATTCGGACTTGTCGGCAACTCGTTTGCTCCCATACCAAGCCCCTGGCAGTTATGCCGAGGTGTATGTTTAAAACAACCGTGGGGGAAAAACTCGGTCCTTTAGAAAAGAGTGGATTATTTTTACTGGGATCTGAGTGATGTGACAATCGTTTATATAGATAACAAAGTCAAAACGGCTATTTGACATGCCATGGGTTGAAGGTGGAGGAAAAAGGCACTTTACATACTCAAAATAGAGAGTGCGGTCTACAAAAAGTTATTTTGGACCTCCTGTCGCACGTCTGCGCCGCCTATCCTCGGTTAAGGGATTCCTTGACAGGAATAACCCTTGGGTGATTGTACGAACCCGAACTCTGGTAGAGTCCTCGGGGTGACCGGCCTTTGAGCTACCTGTAGAGGGAATAGTAAAAAGGAAAAGGGCAGTTAGAAAAGTAGGGGGTTGGTTTGCGAGCCCACCCTCATTGTGCTTCCGCTGATGCCCGGGGTATTTCAAGTGCATAATTATGTATGCACGGTACGCACTTCGAAGGCATATTAGATGAATGGCGGAATCCGGATTGCTAGTCTACTATGGACATTGATCGGTCATGTTGAATGGAGACCGGCGGCATGATGGCCGACACGGTATGCGGTGTGGTAGGGCCGCTGTGTAGTTCGGCTGAGGTAGCCGTAGTATGATCTCCTATAAGGAGGGGGTGTTCTGTGCGCTCACCTCTAGGGGTGTGTGTCACGTATACCATGTTTATTGTTTTTGCGTCGGGGGGAAACTGCTTCGGACCCTCGTTGTTCAGTTGGTGAGCCTGTTCGTCATTGCTATCGCCGGGCAGCCTCTTCCCCTTGTGTTTGGTATTTAACTTGTCAGCCTGTTTGAAGACCCAACAGCTTCTGTTAGTGTGATTAGCTCGTTTATTAGGGTGGTCATGGATCTGGCAGGGCCTATCCAATATTTTGTCTAAATTGGATGGTCCGTCTTTGTTTGCCATAAATGGCTTTTTTCGTTGGCTGGGTTTGGGGCCACTGAATCCAGCATTGACCGATGTGTCCTCTGCACCCTCATTATTATTGCTACGTTTGTTTTTATTGCTTTGTAGCTTTCCATTACCGTCCCGCACTTCGGAGGTGCCCGGATCGCTGGCGCTATTGCTTCTACGGGCGAGCCAGCTGTCTTCTCCCGCGCAAAAGCGGGTCATCAGAGCAGTAAGGGATGACATGGACTTTAGTTTTTCCTGACCGAGGTGGCGAGCAAGGCACTCGTCCTGGACGCTATGTTTGAAGGCCGCGAGGGCTTCCGCGTCCGGACAGTCAACAATTTGGTTCTTTTTAACTAAAAACCTAGTCCAGAGCTTTCTGGCGGACTCTCCGGGCTGCTGGATAATGTGACTTAGGTCATCGGCATTCGGTGGCCGGACATATGTACCTTGAAAGTTATCGTGGAAGGCATCTTCCAACTCCTCCCAGCTGCCAATTGAGTTTTCAGGCAGACTGTTTAACCAGTGTCGAGCTGGTCCTTTGAGTTTTAACAGGAGGTATTTGATGGCATGAAGGTCATCTCCGCAGGCCATGTGGATATGGAGAAGGAAATCCTCAATCCACACCATGGGATCTGTTGTTCCGTCGTATGATTCGATATTCACGGGTTTAAACCCTTCTGGGAATTCATGCTCCATTACTTCGTCAGTGAAGCAGAGTGGATGTGCGGCGCCTCTATATTGGGCCACATCGCGACGTAGCTTAGATGGAGTCCGTCTGCTGTTTTCGGCCCGGTTGTGACTAGACTCGTCATGTCCAAATAGGTAGCTGCCATTGCGCGTTGAGGCGCATCCTCGCGATCCATATATCGATCTGGTGTGTTTTGCTCTACTGTCCAGGTCCTGCCGAGGGTCATATGTATGATCCCGAGCTATTTTATCTCTATTTTTTCTTTGGGTTGAGGCGGACTGCTATTCGGCTTGAGCTGCTGCTTTATCCCGACCGCATGGTGGTCGGTTAACCGCAATATCCCGACCGTGTGGTACAGGTTCCGGCACCTCCTCATCAAACCGAGGTAGCAATCTGCGCTTCAGGTAACCCTTGGTTGTGCACTTGAGGCCGTATTATTCAACTATTAGGATGTCTGTCCATCTATCGTTGAGCAGGTCTTGGTCAGCTTGGAGATGTTGCTGCTTCTTTTTCAGGCTCCTTGCGGTGGCCAATAGCCGGCGTTTAAAGCGCTCTTGCTCGAGAGGTTCCTCAGGCACGATGAAATCCTCGTCACCGAGGCTCTCCTCATCCTCGGAGGGCGGAAGATAATTACTGTCCTCTGAGTCTTCGTGTATGACCTGTTCGACAGGGCTATCGTGTCCGTCTTCTCGTTCATCCTCTTCGGACGTTGCCTCAATAGGATCTTCGTTGTCTCCGGCATCGTCTGGGGTGTTGTTTTCTCCGATCCCGGCATTGTTGTCTTTTGCACGACGTGACTTAGAGCGGCGCTGCTGACGCCCGCATCTAGGCTATTTCTCAGGAGGTTTATCCTTGACTGGATCTTATTTGTCATCGTCGTTAGTTTGTTTAGGTGTATCCACCATGTATGCGTCATATGAAGAAGTGACCATCCAACATCCGGCAAACGACGGGTTTTGGCCCTGCTCCTTATCGGCATCGTCGTCTATACCGTCGAGGTCTTCGGAGTTGTAATAGAGCATGTCGGTTAAGTCCTCGACAGTGGCTATGGAGTGGGTGGCGGGTGGGAAGCAAATTATCCATCATCAGCCCCTAGTTCGAACCAAACATAGTTCGGCTGTGACTCCCCCGCCAAGGACAGGATTTTTAATGAGCTTAGCACATCACCCAAGGGTGACTGTTGGAAGATGTCTGTGGCGCTGAACTCAAAGATCGATAAACGATCAAGTTCAGCATCCATGGACTCACATGGTTCAGAACTTACACCCAGAGACTAGTCCGGGGTTCTGGTGACACGAATATTGTGAGAGTTTACGTCCATGTGCGGCTCCAACGTCGGGGAGTCTGTGGCCTCCGAGGTGGGGTTAAGCCTCTGGATCTAGGGCCAAAGCGGTTACAGGAGCTATCTCCTAGATGCGGTCCGATGCCAGATTTAGGTTGTGTCCATCGGGGTGACCAGGAGTGCTTGCCACGGTCTCGAATCCGGCGAAGATCAAGTCTCCACGGATGTCCGCAACGTAGTTCAAGCTCCCAAATCTGAACTGGTGGCCAGGGGCGTAGCTATCGATCAGCTCCAGATGGCCAAGCGAGTTGGCCCGCAGTGCGAAGCCACCGAACACGAAGATCTGTCCAGGGAGGAAGTCTCACCTTGGACAGCGTCATTGTTGACGATTGAAGGGACCATCGAACCTTTTGAGGATGGCATCGTGGAACTCTCAATGAAAGCACCAATGTTGGTGTCAAAACCGGTGGATCTCGGGTAGGGGGTCCGGAACTGTGCGTCTAAGGTCGATGGTGTAGCAACCCGACCTCAAACGGCCAAATCTCTGTGCTTTAGTGCCATCCCTGGATCGGTAATGCTGACACACACAGTACTCAAGGATTTATAACAGAGTAGCAATCACACACTTATTACATTGAATGTCTCAAAAGAGAACTTATTACAATAAATATGGCTTAAGGCCATCTAATACGATAACAGCGGAAGGCTTGGAAGATAAAGTGAGTCCATCAACTCCAACGGCATAGCTGAGCTGCACGGCAACGACCTAACGAACCTTACACCTCGTCTGAAAAGTCTGCAACATAATACGTTGCAGCCCGAAAATGGGTCAGCACATGGAATATGCTGGCAAGATAACACAGTAGAGCAAGAACAGAATAATGCTATCACTACATGCATATTTGGCTGGTGGAAAGCTCTATGGTTATAGTTTTTGCGAAAAGCCAATTTTTCCCTACAACAAAGGAATAGATTTTATTTAACTATCATGGTAGTTGAAACATCATTGAGAAGGTTCCTCCAACTCAATCCCAATTAAAGTAATTAACAACCCAACAATATTAGTTTAGAGTGATGAGATACTTATGATACTCCAAGTACTAGATACTCAAGATGTCCATAACCAGGGACACGGCTAACCATGATTAGTTTATACACTCTGCAGAGGTTTGCGCACTTTTCCCCACAAGACCCGATCTCCTCCGTTGGATTTCTCGCACTAGGGGGTGTTTGAGAAACGGATGACCGAGACACAGTCTTTCAGAAGCATTAACTCCTTACTCCGGGCAGACCATACCAACCTACATCCCACTACCTGCTGATCCACCTCTTCGGAAGCTTCACGCAACTTACTCAACTATGCTAGAGCCCATAATAGCTTGTGGCTGCACACGGAAGTTTCTAGCATGAAAATATCTCAGTTCCCTTTGAGCCTGGGTGGCGGACCATAGGATTATCACACGGGTACTCCGGGATATCCTAGGACAACACTAGATTCCACAGGTGCCCAACAAACAATCCACCCAGATGTGTATTCAAGTTGCCACCTTAAGTTGAACCCTTAATTAACAATCTCACATATGTCATGGATTTCACTCACCCAACCATGTCTACGAGCATAGCATAGCAATATAAGCAATACGTAGAAGTAACTCCCAAGGGTTTGAATATAACAGGGCAATAGGTTCTGCCTCATCAACTACTTCCCAACCCACATGTTAATCACATCCTAACCATGCAATGTTTGAGGATTGGAACTAATGCATAAAAACTGGGTGATAAAGGGGTATGATCAAAGTGTTACTTGCCTTGCTGATGATCCGCAAAACCTAGGGATTCGTAGTAGCACGCTTCGCACTCCAGGTGTTCTATCGCAAACAAACAATATCATACATAAGCAATCAAGCAAAGAAACACATGTAAAACTCAAACAAGAGGATCTAATTAACCAGAAAATCTCAACTTAAGAACTCCGGTTTGCGAAAAGAATCAAATCAAACGGAGCAACGAAACTCAAACTGTGAAAGAAACAAGATCCGTTTACTAATCTGGACTAAGGTCAAATTTTACAGTAGCCAAAAGATTGTTCAAGTTGGTTAAATGCAAAGAGGGTCTCGAGACGAAGATCTAGGCGCTTGAATTGCCTGATTCCGACAAACGAGCGAAAAGATAAACTAAAACGAAAATTGGATCAGAAATCACGATTGAAAATAATCGCGAAAAATCCAAGAAAAAGAAAACTGACGAACAGGCTAACGAACGAACGTTCGTTGTCTGATACTAACGAGTAAACTCCGTTTGTTAAAACGAATGTACGGACGAACGTCCGCAAAGTAGCTAAACCGCGAAAAACCGGTGAACCGATCTATCCAAAAAAACTAGGGTTTCTAGAAAAAACGAACCGGGATTTTAAAAAAAATGAACGGTTCTCCCTCTGGCGAAGTCCGGCGTGGCGGGGCTGCTCCGGCGGGCGGCGGGGCAGTGCGGGGCGGCGTGGTGTGGGCAAAGGGGGGCGGCGGCTCCGGTGAGGGGTGGCGGCGGCGCGAGCAAGGCGGCGGGGCAGCGCGGCGGCTTGCGGCAGCGGGGTGGTGCGGGCTCCAAGGGCGGCGGGGCGGCGGCTTTTAAGGAGGGGGCGGGGCGACTCGGTTTGGAGGAGGGGGCACGATGCGGGAGTCCTGGCCGAACTCCGCTTTGCGGCGGCGGCGCGGTCTCGGTCTCTCGAACGGAGACGAGGCGCGAGCGGTTGGGCCGACTCGGCTGGGCTTCGGCCCAGTCAGGCGCTAAAACTTTTTTTAAAAAAATAATAAATTCCGCCAAAACTAAAACAAATCCTAGAAAATAAAATAAAATTCTGAAAATGCCAAAACAAATTTTCACCGTGTAAATAAAATATTTAGAACAAGGTGAACATTTTCTTGGCCCTAAAATGCAATTTTGAAAAACATGCAATTTTTCTAATTCAAATAAAATAGCAATAAACTCCGGATAAAAATCAAATATTTGATTTTAATCTTTTTCCTCCAATATTTCATTTATTTTGGAGAAGTCATATTATCTCCTCTCATGTATTTTAATATGAAATATTTTCGGAGAGAAAAATAATTAAAATCAAAAATCCTCATTTCAATATTTGATAAAACTCAAATATGAAACAGGGAAATCCCCAACTCTCTCCGAGGGTCCTTGAGTTGCTTAGGATTTCGAGGATCGCAAAATGAAATGCAATAAAATATGATATGCATGAATGATATATGTATAACGTTCCAAATTGAAAATTTGGTATGTTACAAACCTACCCTCCTTAAGATGAATCTCGCCCTCGAGATTCGGGTTGGCTAGAGAATAGGTGTGGGTGGTCTTTGCGAAGATTATCCTCTCGTTCCCAGGTGGCTTCATCCTTGGTATGGTGGCTCCACTGAACTTTTCAAAACATGATAACCTTGCTACAGGTGACTCAGCTGGCAAATTCAAGAATCCTGACTGGCTTCTCCTCATAGGTCAAATCACTGTCCAACTGAATCTCCTCCAAGGGTACTGTATCTCTTAACGGTATATCGGCCATCTCAACATGACACTTCTTCAGCTTTGAAACATGAAATACATCATGAACTCCTGATAGTCCTTCAGGTAACTCCAACTTGTAGGCAACTTCTCCCATACATTCCAAAATTCGATACGGCCCTACAATCTCGGGGCTAACTTCCCCTTTACTCCAAAACATTTCACTCCTCGCAAGGGTGACACTAGCAGATATGCTCTGCCTCCAATTTCATAGGTTATTTCCTTGCGTTTCGAATCTGCATAACTCTTCTGCCTGGACTGAGATATCTTCAGTCTATCTCTGATCAACTTAACTTTCTCTTCAGACTCTTTGATCAGATCTGGTCCAAACAATTGTCGGTCTCTGACTTCATCCCACATCAACGGTGTTCTGCACCTTCGTCCGTACAGGGCTTCGAACGGTGCCATCTTCAAACTGGCTTGGTAGCTGTTGTTGTATGAGAACTCCGTGTAAGGCAAATTGTCATCCCAACTAGATCCATAATCTAACGCATAGGCTCTCAACATATCCTCCAAAATCTGGTTGACTCTCTCGGTCTGTCCATCTGTCTGCGGGTGAAAAGCTGTACTGAATTCCAGCCTTGTTCCCGAAGTTTGGTGCAACTGATGCCAAAACTTTGAAGTAAACTGTGTCCCTCTATCTGATACGATGGTCCTCGGAACTCCATGCAGACATACGATCCTGGTCATATATATCTTGGCCAACTTCGCACTTGTATAGGTGGTTTTCACTGGGATAAAGTGAGCTACTTTGGTCAAGCGATCAACTACTACCCATATAGAATCGTATCCTGATTTGGTCCTGGGTAATCCGGTGATAAAATCCATGCCAAGTTTATCCCACTTCCATTCGGGTATCGGCATAGGCTGTAACAATCCTGCTGGCTTTTGATGCTCAGCCTTCACTCTCTGACATACATCACATACGGCTACATACTCGGCAATATCCTTCTTCATACCAGTCCACCAGAAACGTTCCTTCAAATCCAAATACATCTTGGTGTTTCCGGGGTGTATCGAGTATGGTGAGTCATGAGCCTCCTGAAGTATTAACTTCCTGATCTCTGTGTTATTGGGCACATAAACACGGTCCTCAAACCATAAGGTGTCGTGCTCATCCTCACAAAAAACCTTTGGCCTTTCCTTCGCTCATTCTCTCTTTTATCTCGGCAATCTCTTTGTCCTCCTTCTGAGCTTCTCGAATCTTTCCTAACAATGTAGAATGAACCTCCATGGTTGCAACAAAACCTCTAGGAACAATCTCCAATCGAAGTTCCCTGAGATCCTCTGCTAACTCCTTCGGCAATCCCGTGCTCACTAGGGTATTAGCATAACTCTTCCGACTCAAAGCGTCGGCTACGACATTGGCCTTGCCTGGATGATAGTGAAGCTTCATGTCATAATCCTTTATAAGCTCCAACCATCTCCTCTGCCTAAGGTTCAGTTCCTTCTGTGTGAAAATGTACTTCAAACTCTTATGATCCGTGTACACATCACAACGATTTCCAATAAGGTAATGCCTACAGATCTTCAATGCATGCACTACGGCAGCCAACTCCAAATCATGCGTGGCATAATTCAACTCGTGCGGTTTCAGTTGTCGCGAGGCATACGAAACAACTCTTTCGTCCTGCATAAGCACACTTCCAAGTCCTAAGCGAGAGGCATCGCAATACACTTGGAACTCCTTACGTATATCCGGCAGAATCAACACTGGGGCTGTAGTCAAATGTTTCTTTAACTCCTGAAAACTTGCTTCACATTCTTCCGTCCATTTAAATTTGGTATCCTTCTTCAATAACTCCGGCATTGGCTTCGCAATTTTGGAAAAATTCTCAATGAATCTCCGATAGTATCCTGTGAGTCCAAGAAAACTGTGGATCTCACTAACTGAAGTGGGTGCTAACCATTCAGTGACTGACTGAACCTTGGTAGGATCTACTTCTACACCTTCTCCTGATATAACGTGTCCAAGGAATCCAACTTCCTTCAGCCAAAACTCGCATTTGCTGAACTTGGCATACAACTGATGTTCCCTGAGTTTCTCGAGAACTAAGCGCAAATGCTCTTCGTGTTCCTCCTCGTTCTTCGAGTATACCATTATATCATCAATGAACACCACAACAAACTTATCCAAATATTCCATGAATACTTTGTTCATCATGCTCATGAAGTAGGCAGGGGCGTTAGTTAGTCCAAACGACATGACCGTATATTCATACAACCCGTACCGTGTGGTGAATGCTGTCTTTGGTATGTCCTTCTCTCGTATCTTCAGCTGGTGATATCCAGATCGCAGGTCGATCTTTGAAAACACCTTAGCTCCTTGCAGCTGGTCGAACAAATCATTGATCATCGGCATTGGGTATTTGTTCTTGATCGTCACCTCATTTAACGCACGATAATCAACAACCATTCTTAGAGACTTATCCTTCTTCTCGACCAAAAGCACTAGGGCTCCCCATGGTGATGAGCTCCGTCGAATGTAACCTTTCTCCAATAACTCCTTGATCTGTTTCTTAATCTCCTCCAGATCATTTGTGGGCATCCGATATGGTCGCTTCGATATAGGCCCGGTGCCTAGCAATAGCTCTATAAAAAACTCGATGTCTCGATCAAGTGGCATGCCTAGTAACTCTTCTAGAAAAACATCCGGGTAATCCTTCACTACAGGAACTTCCTCCTAAACAACTCCCGTGAGGGTATTCACTTGGCTACTTCTTGGCGCATGCCTAGATACATACTTGATCCTTTTTCCCTCAGGGGTGGTGAGACAAATTGACTTACTAACATAGTCAATGCTTCCTCCATACTTTGACATCCAGTCCATGCCTAATACCACATCCAATCCATGTGACTCCAAGATTATTAGGTCGGACGGAAAAACATGGCTACCAATGGTTAGGGGTATCTGGTCGCACAATCGACTAGTCATATACTTTGCTCCAGGTGAACTCACTAACAGATGGGTCCTAAGGGTTTGGGACGGTAGTTTAAACTTATCCACGAATTCCCTTGATATGTATGAATGCGATGCACCAGTATCAAAAAGAACAAGGGCGGTAAAAGACTTAACCAAAAACTTACCAATAATCGCGTCTAGCTGTTCTTCAACCTCCTCCACATTGACATGGTTCACTTGTCCTTTGTTGAATGGATTGGGCTTCTTTCCAATGCTCCCATTGTCGTTTCCATTATTCGCTTCAGGGCACTCCATGGCATAGTGTCCAGTCTTCCCGCACTTGAAACAAGTGACGTGGCTTAGGTCTCTCTTCGCGGGTGTGGCTGGATTCGAACGGTTCTGATTGTTGCTTGCTCCATTCCCATTCCCATTCCTTGGGCCAGTATGATTATGGCTACTTCCTCCATTGTGGGTGTGGCCTCCATGGTTATGAACAAGTCCTCCCGAGTTTGGGGTTAGGCGAGGCTTCTGCTGAGCTCCTGAATTATACCTTCCTTGTCCATACTTCCTCTTACGGCTCTCAATTTGCTGTTGCTTCCCTTCAATCATAAGAGCCTTATCTACCAACTCCTGGTAGTTGTTGAATGTTGCCACCATCAACTGCATGCTCATCTCATCATTCAGCCCTTCCATAAACTTCTCCTGCTTTGCGGCATCTGTGGCCACATCATCAGGGGCATAGCGAGATAACTTGCTAAACTCATCCGCGTACTGAGCCACAGTACGGTTCCCCTGGCGTAAGTTGTGAAACTCACGCTTCTTCATACTCATAGCTCCAGTTGAGACATGGGCTGTACGGGAGGCTTGCTGAAACTGATCCCATGTAACAGTGGCTATAGGGTAGGTGACTATGTAATTCTCCCACCATGAGGCTGCTGGTCCATCCAACTGATGTGCGGCAAAACGCACCTTCTCAGCATCGGTACATCCTGCAGTGATTAACTCCCTTCCAATCCCGCGGAGCCAATCATCTGCTACTATGGGCTTGGTGCTACTGGAAAACACCGGCGGCTGCAACCTCAGGAAACGGGCTAAGTTGTCAACTGGTGGCGGTGGCGGTGGATTGTTGTTGTTGTTATTGTTATTGTTGTTGCCTTGGTTCTGAACTAACAACTGCATCAGGGTATTCTACTGCTGGATTAACTGAGTGAGCTCCGGTGGGAAGGTAAATCCGGGGTCACGTCTCGGAGGCATCTGATGGGTTTAGAGGGGAGAGATTAGAATAGAATGAGGTCTAATGAGAAAAACACTACCCATATGCACATGAGACAAACACAAACATTTCACTCAATCAATCAAGCAAAGGCATAAAATTGATCTAACTATCATTACAAAAGTGCTCGGACTATACTATTTACATGGTGGAATACTACTACTGATGTGGTGGTCTAAAAAATATTCTTCGGTTGAAGACTCCATAATGTCTGCTCCAGCTTCATCTTCATATTCATCGCTATTGTCGGGGTCTGAGTTGGTGTCGTCGATGATAATGTAGTCCTCCGGGCGAATCTCCTTGGGTTCTTCGTCTTCTCCTCCTGGTGCGGGGGTCTCCCAGAAATACTCCTAGCTTCCTTTCTAGATCGTCATTCTTCTCCACTAGTATGACGATTTCCTCCTCATAATCTTCACAAGTAGCCTTGAGTTATTCCTCCGGTTCCGTGATCCTAGTCATTGCCTTCTTTAGGTCTATCATTCCTGTGCACATCTAGTTCTCCTAGTGACGAATGTGTTGGTTTAACTCTTGGATGAAAGCTGCAATTGATCTATCCTTCCTGGTGCTGATCATCTCCCATTGCTCATCTCAGCACCCACAAATCTGATAGATAGTGTCTTTAAGATCCTTATGATAAACTTCTCCAATGCGTCCCATGGTGATGTGAGCTGCCATACTCTTTCCTAGACTCCAGGTTGGTGCATCGAAGGAAAACTCTATGGGCTTAGTGACTGGCGTGAATGTCCTTCCTGGAACTTGAACTTGAATCATCCATCGCTCCTCTTCTGGTAATGTGGCGTTTTAAGTCCCGGTGAAGCTTGGTATTCCAATGTTCAGGTACCTTGTGACTTCCTTCAAGTGTCGCCAAAAGGTGCTTCTTCATCCGGTTGTGCAAACTTGTTCCTTGCGTCCGCCATCCTAAAGAGTAGAAAATGGAGAGGAGTCAGAAATGAGAAGAGAATAGTGATCTAGGGCTTTAGCTTAGTGGTCGTGTCCTACACTCAGCGTGTGCTCTGATACCATCTTGTAGCGACCCGACCTCAAACGACCAAGTCACTGTGCTTCAGTGCCATCCCTGGATCGGTAATGCTGACACACACAGTACTCGAGGATTTATAACAGAGTAGCAATCACACACTTATTACATCGAATGTCTCAAAAGAGAACTTATTACAATAAATATGGCTTAAGGCCATCTAATACGATAACAGCGGAAGGCTTGGAAGATAAAGTGAGTCCATCAACTCCAACGGCATAGCTGAGCTGCACGGCAACGACCTAACGAACCTTACTCCTCGTCTGAAAAGTCTGCAACATAATACGTTGCAGCCCGAAAACGGGTCAGCACATGGAATATGCTGGCAAGATAACACAGTAGAGCAAGAACAGAATAATGCTATCACTACATGCATATTTGGCTGGTGGAAAGCTCTATGGTTATAGTTTTTGCGAAAAGCCAATTTTTCCCTACAACAAAGGAATAGATTTTATTTAACTATCATGGTAGTTGAAACATCATTGAGAAGGTTCCTCCAACTCAATCCCAATTAAAGTAATTAACAACCCAACAATATTAGTTTAGAGTGATGAGATACTTATGATACTCCAAGTACTAGATACTCAAGATGTCCATAACCGGGGACACGGCTAACCATGATTAGTTTATACACTCTGCAGAGGTTTGCGCACTTTTCCCCACAAGACCCGATCTCCTCCGTTGGATTTCTCGCACTACAGGGTGTTTGAGAAACGGATGACCGAGACACAGTCTTTCAGAAGCATTAACTCCTTACTCCGGGCAGACCATACCAACCTACATCCCACTACCTGCTGATCCACCTCTTCGGAAGCTTCACGCAACTTACTCAACTATGCTAGAGCCCATAATAGCTTGTGGCTGCACACGGAAGTTTCTAGCATGAAAAAATCTCAGTTCCCTTTGAGCCTGGGTGGCGGACCATAGGATTATCACACGGGTACTCCGGGATATCCTAGGACAACACTAGATTCCCCAGTGCCCAACAAACAATCCACCCAGATGTGTATTCAAGTTGCCACCTTAAGTTGAACCATTAATTAACAATCTCACATCTGTCATGGATTTCACTCACCCAACCACGTCTACGAGCATAGCATAGCAATATAAGCAATACGTAGAAGTAACTCCCAAGGGTTTGAATATAACAAGGCAATAGGTTCTACCTCATCAACTACTTCCCAACCCACATGTTAATCACATCCTAACCATGCAATGTTTGAGGATTGGAACTAATGCATAAAAAACTGGGTGATAAAGGGGTATGATCAAAGTGTTACTTGCCTTGCTGATGATCCGCAAAACCTAGGGATTCGTAGTAGCACGCTTCGCACTCCGGGTGTTCTATCACAAACAAACAATAGCATACATAAGCAATCAAGCAAAGAAACACAGGTAAAACTCAAACAAGAGGATCTAACAAGAAAGTTCAATTAAAGAACTCCGGTTTGCGAAAAGAATCAAATCAAACGGAGCAACGAAACTCAAACTGCGAAAGAAACAAGATCCATTTACTAATCTGGACAAAGGTCAAATTTTATAGTAGCCAAAAGACTGTTCAAGTAGGTTAAACGGGAAGAAGGTCTCGAGACGAAGATCTAGGCACTTGAATCACCTGATTCCGATAAACGAGCGAAAAGATAAACTAAAACGAAAATCGGATCAGAAATCGCGATTGAAAATAATCGCGGAAAATCTGAGAGAAAAAAACTGACGAACAGGCTAACGAACGAACGTTCGTTGTCTGTTACTAATGAGTAAACTTCGTTCGTTAAAACGAACGTACGGACGAACGTCTGCAAAGTAACTAAACCGCGAAAAACCGGTGAACCGATCTATCCAAAAAAACTATGGTTTCTAGAAAAAAATGAACCGGGTCTTTTTTTTAAAAACGAATGGTTCTACCTCCGGCGAAGTCCGGCCTGGCGGGGCTGCTCCGGCAGGTGGCGGGGCAGTGCGGGGCGGCGGTGCTGCGGGTAAAGGGCGGCGGTGGCCGCTCCGGTGAGGGGCGGCAGCGGTGCGAGCAAGGCGGCGGCGCGACAGCGGGCGACGGTGGCGCGACGGCTTGCAGCGGTGGGGTCGGCGGCTTGCGGCGGCGGGGTGGTGCAGGCTCCAAGGGCGGCGGGGCGGCGGCTTTTAAGGAGGGGGCGGGGCGGCTCAGCTTGGAGGAGGGGGCACGGCGCGGGAGTCCTAGCCGGACTCCACTTCACGGCGGTGGCACGATCTCGGTCTCCCGAGCGGAGACGAGGCGCGAGCGGCTGGGCCAGCTCGGCTGGGCTCCGGCCCAGTCGGGCGCTAAAAAAATTTTTATTTAAAAAAATAAATTCCGCCGAAACTAAAAAAATCCTGGAAAATAAAATAAAATTCTAAAAATGACAAAACAAATTTTCACTATCTAAATAAAATATTTAGAACAAGGTGAACATTTTCTTGGCCCTAAATGCAATTTTGGAAAACGTGCAATTTTTCTAATTCAAATAAAATAGCAATAAATTCCAGATAAAAATCAAATATTTGATTTTAATCTTTTTCCTCCAATATTTCATTTATTTCAGAGAAGTCATATTATCTCCTCTCATGTATTTTAATATGAAATATTTTCGGAGAGAAAAATAATTAAAACCAAAAATCCTTGTTTCAATATTTGATAAAACTCAAATATGAAACAGGGAAATCCCCAACTCTCTCCGAGGGTCCTTGAGTTTCTTAGGATTTCGAGGATCGCAAAACGAAATGCAATAAAATATGGTATGCATGAATGATCTATGTATAACATTCCAAATTGAAAATTTGGGATGTTACATATGGAACAGGAGACAGGGGACACGATGTTTACCCAGGTTCGTGCCCTCTCTATGGAGGTAATACCCCACGTCCTGCTTTGTTGATATTGATGAATATGAGTATTACAAGAGTTGATCTAGCATGAGATCGTAATTGCTAAACTGTAGAGGTCTAGCTTGTATGGCTATGATGATGAATATATCTCTCCCTCCGGACTAAGTCCTCCGGTTTATATAGACACCGGGAGGATCTAGGGTTACACAAGGTCGGCTACAAAGAAAGGAATCTACATATTTGGTCACCAAGCTTGCCTTCCACGCCAAGGAGAGTCCCATCCGGACACGGGTGCAGTCTTTGGTCTTCGTGTTCTTCACAGCCCATCAGTACGGACCATGGCTAACAGGTCGGACGCCTGAGGACCCCTTAGTCCAGGACTCCCTCACCCTCGCAAAAGAATAAATAAATAAATGAATTACTACACGCAAACCAGATTATTTTCATAGAAACCGGAGCATGTTCATTAAATTTTGGACATAACACATTTATAAAAAACGACCAGACCTAAACCAGTCTAAGGACCTAATTTGCAGGATACTGAAAACACAGGAATGGGGAAAGTGTGATGGCGATGAACCAAGACGAGGAGGAAGAGGAGTAGTATTGTACATGCTACTGACTGGACTGTAGCACATTGTTTTTTAATGGCCATATCACCACATTGTTTTCTATGGCCTATCGCCTGCTAGTGCACTGGGCTGCCGTGGTTCGCACTCCTCTGATGTGAGTAGTAGACGTGTCATGCACCAGATTAGAGTGGGGAACGGAAGGGGGGCATCACTCCGGTCGTAGCGCAGTACTCCATGACTATAGTGAGTAGTCAAATCACAAGACCCCATCTTTCTAGCAGTAACACTCTGTCAAATCGCACAACCCTACCTTTCCAGCAGTAATTTGAACCCGCTACTCCCTCACCCTCCTCGGCTCTCTGTCAAACCACCTACGTGAAAACTGTCATGCGTACAGCACGGGAAAAGCCCCACCCTCAACTTTTAGCTACTCACAGTACTCCCTCCATTCCTAAATATTTGTCTTTTTAGAGATTTCAAATGGACTACCACATACGCATGTATATAGACATATTTTAGCGTGTAGATTCACTCATTTTGCTCCATATGTAGTTACTTGTAGAAATCTCTAGAAAGAAAAATATTTAGGAATGGAGGGAGTATAATTTTGTATCGATGAATTGTGCCATGGAGTAGAAAGCCAAAAGAAAAACATGGTACACGTAAACAAATACAGTTCAAGCTCTAGCTAGCGATTCAAAATGTAAACCATGTTGGAGATATGCCCTAGAGGCAATCATGTATGATGATATTTCCTATGTGTTTATGAATAAAGATAGTCCTTGGACATTATAAATGATGTGTATCAGCAAGTACGCGACTTGTTTGTGGGACTATGCAGTGTACGATGACTGTCCTAAAAGGTCCCTAGTCGAAAGGGTTGTGTGGACGCGCAGCCAACTAGACTAGCATATGACACGGTTCATGGCTTGGTCTCACTAGCCATGGAGCATTGGATGCTAACCAGATAATATGGACTTGGAAGGATCTGGTCGGATTCGACATAGTCGGATCCGAGTCGAGATAAGGTCCGAGTCGGACAGACCCAACTATGAGACGCAGTGATATGTCATCTATGAGACTCGAGTACAACATATGTTCTATGTCCTAAGACCTGAGCTGACGCATGTACTCAGGATAGTGACAGACTTGCTTTGGGCCGACCAAACGCTACTCCATAACTGGGTAGTTATAAAGGTAGGTTTCAGGTTTGTCCAGAACCATGCTGCAAGACATGGTCGAGCAAGATGGGATTTGCCCCTCCGATCAGGAGAGATATACTCTAGGACCCTCGTGTGATCCGACCAGGATAAGCATGGCCATGCGACAAGGATTATGAGATAATCTGGTTTGTGGTCGGCATCACTGGAACGAGAAAGAGGTCGGGCTAGCACAAGGATGACAGACTCGCCTTGAGCCTGACAACATATATTGTGTGGCAAAAGGAATGGAAGTGTGATGTACAGGTTCGCCTAACCGGCTTCATAGTCTGTTTGGTGTTCGGCATGCCTTGCGAGAGGCCGCTACCAACTATGCAGTTCGGAGGTGATCCGAATTGCGACCAAGCCAGCTTGAACCTAAGGGGTCGCGCGCTTAAGGGAAGGAGCCTACGAGGTCGGATCCGAGAACACTGGTTGGATGTGATCCGAGCTGTATTCGGATTGTGGCCGAGTAGACTTATGGGCTTTAGGGTCCGTGCGAGGCCCAAGTGTTGAGCCCGTGACGGACGCCTATATAAAGTGGAGGTGCCACACACTCACGCGATTGATCACTTCAGCGCTGTCACCAGGGTTTGCATGTGTTGCGAATAGACACCTCCACTCGCCACCGGTTGTGTGATCGGACCTAGCAGTCCACCGCACGATGTTCCTCTTGCATGCACGGATACCGTTAGAGGCGGTGCACTTGCGCCGCTCCGACGAACCTGTATGTGGGAACCAACTACCGGCTGTACGAGGGAGATCGGACGAGGAGGAGACGATCCACGCGGACGCGCTGCCCCAACTCTTCTTCCGCTGCACGACACTGCGCGTCTAGTGGTAACGAACTGTGATCCATCTCCTGTAGCATGTTCTTGGTTGTTCTGCATGTAGGAAAAATTTCATTTGCAGTCGACGCACCCTACCGTAGAACCCAACAGTGGTATCAGAGCCTTTGCTATAGGATTTGGATTCAGACCATATGCATATCAGATATGTGGAGGCGATAGATGAGATCTGTTGTCGTTGATGAGATCGGCTATGTGCATGGTTGATGTGATCAACTACACATGGGGATCGTTGAGGCTATGTTTTCTGATGATCGGAGTCGATGAGGTCGTGACACAACCTACCCCTACCGGTCGATATCCACCATCAGGGTTAACAGTGGAACGTAAATCCGAATCGGGCTCGCTGCCCCTTCGAACCCCGCCCGCTAACCGGCTAGCGGGACCGCCGTATGCGTAGCGCCTTGTATTTCGTACATGATCACTCAAACCGGTAGAATGTGATTCTATGCATAACTTTATTTTGCAGGGTTTGATGTGAATGGTATGGCTCGTGTGTATGTGATGCATGTGTGTAAATTATACATGGCATACGTGTCATGTTTGTTAGCCGGCAGGAGCCAGAGTGTTGTCATTATATTGTATAACGACCTGCGTGTCGACTTGTGACTCTATGTAAAATTCATTACTACTTGTAGTAGTTGGATAATAGAGATCAGGTTGGCGGCTTGGCGGCCCGGCGTGACAAACAAGATGGAGTTCCTAGATGGTCATCGGAGTCGGAGCCGACCTAGAAGGACATCCATGAAGGAGCCATACTGCTACCTCTTAAGCACTTGCGTTGGTTTTCCCTTGAAGAGAAAAGGGTGATGCAGCAAAGTAGCGTAAGTATTTCCCTCAGTTTTTGAGAACCAAGGTATCAAATCCAGTAGGAGGCCACGCACGAGTCCCTCGCACCTACACAAACAAATAAATCCTCGCAACCAACGCGATAAGGGGTTGTCAATCCCTACACGGTCACTTACGAGAGTGAGATCTGATAGATATGATAAGATAATATTTTTGGTATTTTTATGATAAAGATGCAAAGTAAAAATGCAAGTAAAAATGGCAAGGAAATAACTAAGTATTGGAAGATTAATATGATGGAAAATAGACCCGGGGGCCATAGGTTTCACTAGTGGCTTCTCTCAAGAGCATAAGTATTCACGGTGGGTGAAACAAATTACTGTTGAGCAATTGACAGAATTGAGCATAGTTATGAGAATATCTAGGTATGATCATGTATATAGGCATCACGTCCGAGACAAGTAGACCGACTCCTGCCTGCATCTACTACTATTACTCCACACATCGACCGCTATCCAGCATGCATCTAGAGTATTAAGTTAAAGAGAACAGAGTAACGCTTTAAGGAAGATGACATGATGTAGAGGGATAAACTCATGCAATATGATGTAAACCCCATCTTGTTATCCTCGATGGCAACAATACAATACATGCCTTGCTGCCCCTACTGTCACTGGGAAAGGACACCACAAGATTGAACCCAAAGCTAAGCACTTCTCCCATTTCAAGAAAGATCAATCTAGTAGGCCAAACCAAACTGATAAATCGAAGAGACCTGCAAGGATAACCAATCATACATAAAAGAATTCGGAGAAGATTCAAATATTTTTCATAGATAAACTTGATCATAAACCCACAATTCATCGGTCTCAACAAACACACTACAAAAGAAGATTGCATCGAATAGATCTCCACAAGAGAGGGGGAGAACTTTGTATTGAGATCCAAAAAGAGAGAAGAAGCCATCTAGCTAATAACTATGGACCCGTAGGTCTGAAGTAAACTACTCACACTTCATCGGAGAGGCTATGGTGTTGATGTAGAAGCCCTCCATGGTCGATGCCCCCTCCGGCGGAGCTCCGGAAAAGGCCCCAAGATGGGATCTCATGTATACAGAAAGTTACGGCGGTGGAATTAGGGTTTTGGCTCTGTATCTGGTAGTTTGGGGGTACGTAGGTATATATAGGAGGAAGGATTACGTCTGGAGCAACAGGGGGTTCACGAGGGTGGAGGGCGCGCCTGGGGGGTAGGCGTGTCCCCCTACCTCGTGCCTTCCTCGTTGATTGCTTGACGTAGGGTCCAAGTCCTCTGGATCATGTTCGTTCCGAAAATCACGTTCCCGAAGGTTTCATTCCGTTTGGACTCCGTTTGATATTCTTTTTCTGCAAAACCCTAAAATAGGCAAAAAAGAGTAATTCTAGGCTGGGCCTCCGGTTAATAGGTTAGTCCCAAAAATAATATAAAAGTGTATAATAAAGCCCAATAATGTCCAAAACAGAATATAATATAGCATGGAACAATCAAAAATTATAGATACGTTGGAGATGTATCAAGCATTCCCAAGCTTAATTCCTGCTCGTCCTCGAGTAGGTAAATGATAAAAACAGAATTTTTGATGTGGAATGCTACTTGGCATAATTTCAATGTAATTCTTCTTAATTGTGGTATGAATATTCAGATCCGAAAGATTCAAGACAAAATTTCAATATTGACATTGAAATAATAATACTTCAAGCATACTAACTAAGCAATTATGTCTCTTCAAAATAACATGGCCAAAGAAAGTTATCCCTACAAAATCATATAGTCTGGCTATGCTCTATCTTCACCACACAAAGTATTTAAATCATGCACAACCCCGATGACAAGCCAAGCAATTGTTTCATACTTTTGGTGTTCTCAAACTTTTTCAATCTTCACGCAATACATGAGCGTGAGCCATGGACATAGCACTATATGTGGAATAGAATGGTGGTTGTGGAGAAGACAAAAAGGGAGAAGATAGTCTCACATCAACTAGGCCGTATCAACGGGCTATGGAGATGCCCATTAATAGATATCAATGTGAGTGAGTAGGGATTGCCATGCAACGGATGCACTAGAGCTATAAGTATATGAAAGCTCAACAAAAGGAACTAAGTGGGTGTGCATCCAACTCACTTGCTCACGAAGACCTAGGGCATTTTGAGGAAGCCCATCATTGGAATATACAAGCCAAGTTCTATAATGAAAAATTCCCACTAGTATATTAAAGTGATATCATAGGAGACTCTCTATCATGAAGATCATGGTGCTACTTTGAAGAACAAGTGTGGTAAAAGGATAGTAGTATTTTCCCCTTTTTTGGGACAATACCCTTGGGACATGCCTAATGATGATCATCACACTTTTATTTACTTACAACTCAACAATTACAACTCAATACTTAGAACAAAATATGACTCTATGTGAATGCCTCTGGCGGTGTACCGGGATATGCAATGAATCACTGTGACATGTATGAAAGAATTATGAACGGTGGCTTTGCCACAAATACAATGTCAACTACATGGTCATGCAAAGCAATATGACAATGATGGAGCGTGTCATAGTAAACGGAACGGTGGAAAGTTGCATGGCAATATATCTCGGAATGGCTATGGAAATGCCATGATAGGTAGGTATGGTGGCTGTTTTGAGGAAGGTATATGGTGGGTGTATGATACCGGCGAAAGTGTGCGGTATTAGAGAGGCTAGCAATGGTGGAAGGAAGAAAGTGCGTATGATCCATGGACTCAACCTTAGTCATAAAGAACTCATATACTTATTGCAAAAATCTACTAGTTATCAAAGCAAAGTATTACGCGCATGCTCCTAGGGGGATAGATTGGTAGGAAAAGACCATCGCTCGTCCCGACCGCCACTCATAAGGAATACAATCAATAAATAAATCATGCTCTGACTTCTTCACATAACAGGTTCACCATACGTGCATGCTACGGGAATCACAAACTTCAACACAATCATTTCTCAAATTCACAACTACTCAACTAGCATAAATATAATATCACCACCTCCATATCTCAAAACAATATCAAGTATCAAACTTCTCTTAGTATTCACACACTCATAAGATTTTTTTACTAATCTTGAATGCCTAGCATATTAGGATTAATTTCCTAGTTTAAGTAAATTACCATGCTGTTTAAGACTCTCAAAATAATATAAGTGAAGCATGAGAGAATAATAGTTTCTATAAAACAAATCCACCACTGTGCTCTCAAAAGATATAAGTGAAGCACTAGAGCAAAAACTATATAACTCAAAAGATATAAGTGAAGCACATAGAGTATTCTAATAATTTCAAATCATGAGTGTTTCTCTAAAAAGGTGTGTACAGCAAGGATGATTGTGGAAAACTAACAAATAAAGACTCAAATAATACAAGACGCTCCAAGCAAAACACATATCATGTGGTAAATAATAATATAACTCCAAGTAAAGTTACCGATGGAAGTAGACGAAAGAGGGGATGCCTTCCGGGGCATCCCCAAGCTTTGGCTTTTTGGTGTCCTTAGATTATCTTGGGGTTCCATGGGCATCCCCAAGCTTAGGCTCTTCCACTCCTTGTTCCATAATCCATCAAATCTTTTGCCCAAAACTTGAAAAGTTCACAACACAAAACTTAAAGTAGAAAATCTCGTGAGCTCCGTTAGCGAAAGAAAACAAAACACCACTTCAAGGTACTGTAATGAACTCATTCTTTATTTATATTGGTGTTAAACCTACTGTATTCCGACTTATCTATGGTTTATAAACTATTTTACTAGCCATAGATTCATCAAAATAAGGAAACAACACACGAAAAACAGAATCTGTCAAAAACAGAACAGTCTGTAGTAATCTGTAGCTAACGCAATATCTGGAACCCCAAAAATTCTAAAATAAATTGCTGGACGTGAGGACTTTATCTATTGATCATCTGAAAAAATAATTAACTAAATATCACTTTCCAAATAAAAATGGCAGCAATTCTCGTGAGCGCTAAAGTTTCTGTTTTTTACAGCAAGATTAAAAAGACTTTCCCCAAGTCTTCCCAACGGTTCTACTTGGCACAAACACTAATTAAACACAAAAAAACACAACCAAAACAGAGGCTAGATAAATTATTTATTACTAAACAGGATCAAAAAGCAAGGAATAAAAATAAAATTGGGTTGCCTCCCAACAAGCGGTATCGTTTAACGCCCCTAGCTAGGCATAAAAGCAAGGATAGATCTAGGTATTGCCATATTTGGTAGGCAGTCCATAAGTGGCTCTCATAATAGATTCATAAGGTAATTTAATTTTCTTTCTAGGGAAGTGTTCCATGCCTTTCCTTAATGGAAATTGGAATCTAATATTCCCTTCCTTCATATCAATAATTGCACCAATCGTTCTAAGGAAAGGTCTACCAAGAATAATAGGACATGAAGGATTGCAATCTATGTCAAGAACAATAAAATCTACGGGCACATAATTCCTATTTGAAACAATAAGAACATCATTAATTATTCCCATAGGTTTCTTAATAGTGGAATCCGCAAGGTGCAAGTTTAAAGAGCAATCATCAAAATCACGGAAACCTAGCAAATCACACAAAGTCTTTGGAATCGTGGAAACACTAGCACCCAAATCACACAAAGCATAGTATTCATGATCTTTAATTTTAATTTTAATAGTAGGTTCCCACTCATCATAAAGTTTTCTAGGGATAGAAACTTCCAACTCAAGTTTTTCTTCATAAGATTGCATCAAAGCATCAACGATATGTTTAGTAAAAGCTTTATTTTGACTATAAGCATGAGGAGAATTTAGCACGGATTGCAACAAGGAAATACAATCTATCAAAGAGCAATTATCATAATTAAATTCCTTGAAATCCAAAATAGTGGGTTCATTAATATTTAAAGTTTTGACTTCTGCAATCCCACTTTTAACAATTTTAGCATCAAGATCTAAAGACTCTGAATTTTTGGAACGCCGTCTTGGTAAAGGTGGATCATATTCAGTCCCATCATTATCAAGATTCATATTGCAAAACAAAGATTTAATAGGGGACACATCAATAACTTTTAGATCTTCATCTTTATTATCATGGAAACTAGAAGAACGCGCTTTTATAAAGCAATCTTTCTTAGCACGCATCCTAGCGGTTCTTTCTTTGCACTAATCAATGGAAAATCTCATGGCTTTGAGAGACTCATTGATATCATGCTTAGGTGGAATAGATCTAAGTTTCATAGAATCAACATCAAGAGAAATTCTATCAACGTTCCTAGCCAGCTCATCAATCTTAAGCATTTTTTCTTCAATCAAAGCATTGAAATTCTTTTCCGAAGTAATAAATTCTTTAATATTAGATTCAAAATCAGAGGGCATATTATTATAATTTCCATAAGAATTATTGTAGGAATTACCATAATTATTAGAGGAGTTACTAGGATACGAACTAGGATTAAAGTTTCCTCTATACGCGTTGTTACCAAAATTATTCCTACCAACAAAATTCACATACATAGATTCATTATTATTCTCAATAAAAGTAGACAAAGGCATATCATTAGGATCAGAAGAAACACTTTTATTAGCAAATAATTTCATAAGTTCATCCATCTTTCCACTCAAAACATTAATTTCTTCTATCGCATGCACTTACTTATTAGTAGATCTTTCAACGTGCCGTTGAGAATAATTAACCATAATATTATCTAGGAGTTTAGTAGATTCTCCTAAAGTAATTTCCATAAAAGTGCCTCCCGCGGCCAAACCTAAAAGATTTCTAGAAGAAAATTTCAATACGGCATAAATTTTTTGTATAATCATCCACAAATTCAAGCCATGTGTAGGGAAATTACGTATCATTAATTTCATCCTCTCCCAAGCTTGTGCAACATGTTCATGATCAAGTTGCTTAAAATTCATAATATCGTTTCTAAGAGAGATGATCTTAGCGGGAGGAAAATACTTAGACATAAAAGCACATTTGCACTTATTCCATGAATCAATACTATTTTTAGGCAAAGACGAAAACCAAGCTTTAGCACAATATCTAAGCGAAAAAGGAAATAGCTTCAATTGAACAATATCATTATCCACATCTTTCTTCTTTTGCATATCACATAAATCAACGAAGCTATTCGGATGGGTAGCGGCATCTTCACTAGGAAGGCCGACGAATTGATCTTTCATGATAAGATTCAACAAAGCAGCATTGATTTCACAAGATTCAGTATCGGTAAGAGGAGCAATCGGAGTGCTAAGGAAATCATTGTTGTTGGTATTGGTGAAGTCACACAATTTAGTATTATCTTGAGCCATTGTGACAAACAAGCAATCCAACACACAAGCAAACAAGAGACGGGCAAAAAGGGCAATAGGGAAAGAGAAGGGGATGAAGAGAGAGGGAAAATAAAACGGCAAGGTGAAGTGGGGGAGAGGAAAACGAGAGGCAAATGGCAAATAATGTAATGCAGGAGATAAGGGTTTGTGATGGGTACTTGATATGCCTGACTTTTGCGTAGACTCCCCGGCAATGGCGCCAGATATCCTTCTTGCTACCTCTTGAGCACTGCATTGGTTTCCCTTGAAAGAGGAAAGGGTGATGGAACAAAGTAGCGTAAGTTATTTCCCTCAGTTTTTGAGAACCAAGGTATCAATCCAGTAGGAGGCCACGCGCGAGTCCCTCGCAACCTACACAAACAGATAAAATCCTCGCAACCAACGCAATAAAGGGGTTGTCAATCCCTTCACGGTCACTTACGAAAGTGAGATCTGATAGATATGATAAGTAATATTTTTGGTATTTTTATGATAAAGAGAAATAAAAGATGCAAGTAAAATAAATGGCAAAGGAAATAACTAAGTATTGGAAGATTAATATGATGGAAGATAGACCCGGGGGCCATAGGTTTCACTAGTGGCTTCTCTCAAGAGCATAAGTATTTACGGTGGGTAAACAAATTACTGTTGAGCAATTGACAGAATTGAGCATAGTTATGAGAATATCTAGGTATGATCATGTATATAGGCATCACGTCCGAGACAAGTAGACCGACTCCTGCCTGCATCTACTACTATTACTCCACACATCGACCGCTATCCAGCATGCATCTAGAGTATTAAGTTCAAGAGAACAGAGTAACGCTTTAAGCAAGATGACATGATGTAGAGGGATAAACTCATGCAATATGATATAAACCCCATCTTGTTATCCTCGATGGCAACAATACAAGACGTGCCTTGCTGCCCCTACTGTCACTGGGAAAGGACACCGCAAGATTGAACCCAAAGCTAAGCACTTCACCCATTGCAAGAAAGATCAATCTAGTAGGCCAAACCAAACTGATAATTTGAAGAGACTTGCAAAGATAACCAATCATACATAAAAGAATTCAGAGAAGATTCAAATATTGTTCATAGATAAACTTGATCATAAACCCACAATTCATCGGTCTCAACAAACACACTGCAAAAGAAGATTACATCGAATAGATCTCCACAAGAGAGGGGGAGAACTTTGTATTGAGATCAAAAAAGAGAGAAGAAGCCATCTAGCTAATAACTATGGACCGTAGGTCTGAAGTAAACTACTCACACTTCATCGGAGAGGCTATGGTGTTGATGTAGAAGCCCTCCGTGATCGATGCCCCCTCCGGCGGAGCTCCAGAAAAGGCCCCAAGATGGGATCTCGTGGATACAGAAAGTTACGGCGGTGGAATTAGGGTTTGGCTCCGTATCTCGTAGTTTGGGGATACGTAGGTATATATAGGAGGAAGGAGTACGTCGGTGGAGCAACAGGGGGCTCACAAGGGTGGAGCGCGCGCTTGGGTAGGGGGGTGGTAGGCGCGCCCCCCTACCTCGTGCCTTCCTCGTTGATTGCTTGACATAGGGTCCAAGTCCTCTGGATCATGTTCGTTCCGAAAATCACGTTCTCGAACGTTTCATTCCGTTTGGACTCCGTTTGATATTCTTTTTGTGCGAAACCCTAAAATAGGCAAAAAAACAGCAATTCTGGGTTGGGCCTCCGGTTAATAGGTTAGTCCCAAAAATAATATAAAAGTGTATAATAAAGCCCAATAATGTCCAAAACAGAATATAATATAGCATGGAACAATAAAAAATTATAGATATGTTGGAGACGTATCACATACTATTTCACAATATATGTTTTATTTGTGATTGTTATGCTTCTTGTTTTCTATGCATGTTAGAATGATAGGAAAGATCCCTCGTTAATATCAAGTAAATTTCCATTCCCGATGTGTCACCTTCGCACGTCAAGTACGTCTAGTAGTGGGCTCATAAAATTGGGGTGCTGCTAGGTGTCCTTGAACTGAAGGGTTCGTGTCGGACACGGACATGCACTGCATTAGGTTAACTTGACAAGGCTATCAAAACAGTTTTGGGCCTTGTGGAAAAAGAGGTCGGGAGCCGGGGTATGAGATACCTACCCGACCGACAGGAGTCGTATAGAGATACGATTAGTAAGGAGTTGCTTACCGGATAGGCATGTTGTCTAGCAGTGATGCTAAAGCTCGCTAGTCACATGTGCTAGTCGGATCCTGAATCACTGAGAGTTTGCGGAGGGATGCTGACTTCAGTGGGAGTATTTCTGTTTAAGGCTAGAATTACTCTACATAAACACATTGCTTAGTGATTGCATATTTTTCTGTTATAGATCAATGGCACCACCTGCTCAACCCAACTTTGCATTGAAATCAATTCTGGAAAAGGATAAACTGAATGGAACAAACTTTACTACCTGGTATAGAAATTTGAGAATTGTTCTCAAGCGTGATAAAAAGGAACATGTTCTAAAGGATCCGCTTCCAAAGGAACCTGCCGATAATGCTAGTACCACAACCAAGAATGCCTACCAGAAACTCGTTGATGAATCAAACGAGATCAGCTGCCTCATGCTGGCTTGTATGGAGCCCGATTTGCAGCAGCATTTCAAAGACGTTGGGGCTTTCGATATGATCGAGAGTCTCAAGAGCATGTTTCATGTGCAGGCTAGGACCGAAAAGTTCAACGTCTAGCGATCCTTGATGGAATGTAAGCTAAAGGAAGGTGATCCACTGAGCCTGCACGTGATCAAGATGATCGGACATGTGCAAGATTTGGAGCGGTTGGGCTTCCCGCTCTTGGATGAGCTGGCTACTGATGCAGTTCTGGGTTCTCTTCCGCCCAGTTATGGGATGTTCATCTCGAACTATCATATGTAAGGCATGGATAAGAAACTCACTAAATTGCATGGGATGCTCAAAGTGGCAGAGCATGATATTAAGAAAGGCACGCTGTCGGTGTCAAAACCGGCTGATCTCGGGTAGGGGGTCCCGAACTGTGCGTATAAGGCGGATGGTAACAGGAGGCAGGGGACACGATGTTTTACCAAGGTTCGGGCCCTCTTGATGGAGGTAAAACCCTATGTCCTGCTTGATTTATTCTTGATAATATGAGTAGTACAAGAGTTGATCTACCACGAGATCAGAGAGGCTAAATCCTAGAAGCTAGCCTATGGTATGATTGTATGTTGTCCTACAGACTAAAACCCTCCGGTTTATATAGACACCGAAAGGGGCTAGGGTTACACAAGGTCAGTTACAAAGGAGGGGATATACATATCCGTATTGCCTAGCTTGCCTTCCACGCCAAGTAGAGTCCCATCCGAACACAGGACAAAGTCTTCAATCTCGTATCTTCATAGTCCAACAGTCCGGCCAAAGGATATAGTCCGGCTGTCCGAAGACCCCCTAATGCAGGACTCCCTCAGTAGCCCCTGAACTAGGCTTCAATGACGATGAGTCCGGCGCACAGTGTTGTCTTCGGCATTGCAAGGCGGGTTCCTCCTCCGAATACACCACGGAAGAGTTTGAATACAAGGATAGTGTCCGACCCTGCAAAATAAGTTCCACATACCGCCATAGAGAGAATAATATTTCCACAAATCTAATCTGCTGACAGGTTTTGGCAGCATGACATCATGCCATGGCCCGGTAATTATTCGAACCATTTTTCTTTAACCAGCCCCGTACATAACGCGAGGCGGTTTCTTGACACGTCTTGTCAAAGTAGAGATCGTGTTCCCCTTATTACGGGATTCTCATCAATACGGACGTGGGTAACCCAACCGTGCATGTTGGTATGACTCCTAGATTTTAGGTAAGTCTCGAACGGCCATGAGGAGGATGCCTGATGTTCATCCCCTTTATAAAGGGACAAGGCTTTTTCTTTTTTTCCTCCCGTGCTCAATCGAATCCTTCCCCCGCCTCGAGTTCTAACACCCAAAGCCCAGGTCAGGTGCTTCAGACCTTCAATCATGTCCGGATCCAGCCTTCAAGGCCGGTGGATGCCTTCCTCCGTCATGGAGGAGGACATCAAGAAGTTGAGGGAGGCCAGATATCTGACCGCCGAAATTTCGCATAGGCTGCTCGCCCGAGGGCAGGTCGTCCCTACTCTCGAACCCAACGAGAGTGTTGTGTTCGTTTCCCACTTCCTCTGAGGACTAGGCCTCGCTTTGGATCCCTTCGTTAGGGGTCTTATGTTCTATTATGGGCTGGATTTTCACAATCTGGCCCCGGATTCTCTTCTTCACATCTCGTCATTTATCGTCGTTTGTGAGGCCTTCCTCCGCAATACCCCTCAGTTCGGCCTGTGGCTCAAGACTTCGATGTGAAGCCGAAGATGGTCGAGGGGCAGTACGCAGCGTGCGGAGGTGCTCTAATAAGAAAAATTGCTGACGCTTCATGGCCAAAGGGTTCCGTTCCAGAGGTGTCCGGATTGTGGCAACGGGAGTGGTTTTACGTCACAGCTCCCCAAAGTGCCAAGTGGGCAGCTGCTCCCACCTTTTGCTCGGGCCCTCCACCACAACTGATGTCATGGATCAGCAGGGGCTGAGCTGGGGTCCAGCCAAGGACGTGCCAATACTACAGAGCCGTATCCGAGATCTCTTCGAGGGAGATTTTAGTCTGGTTATGGTAATGCAAGTTATGCTGGTTCATCGAGTCCAGCCTTGCAAATGCCGGCCCCTCCGCATGTGGGAATTCAACCCGGAAGGACCGCGCACTATTCAGAATTTCTTCATGGCATGACGCAAGAGGAGATGTACAAATCGTTCTTCAGACCCCAAATAGAGTGTCCGGACACTACCGAGGACGTGGGCCTGAGCTACAACCGCCCTGCTGCCCAAGTAAGTAATCTCATGGCCAAACACATCGTCCTTTTATTTCTCATGACATCATTCTGGAGAATCGCTCTTTGACCAGGACTGGATAACAAAGGCGAAGATGATCCGGTGTTTGGCCCCCCTTCCTGAAGGCTTGGACAATCCGGTGCTGGAAAAGATGCTCGAGCCAGCACCCTGCCTAGTGCCCTCCAAGGAAGATGAAGGGGGGAATAACAAGGCTAGCGTCTCCACGAAGGAGATTAGCCGGAGAGAAAGAACTGAAACTTCCTCTCCCCAAGGAAGGAAGAGGACCGCCTCTGCGGACCCGGAGACAATGGTCTCCAAACGAGGGAAAAAATCTCCGCCGGAGGGTCCTGCCCTGGGGGATACCCAGGCCATACTATGCCCTCAAGGCGACCAGCCTTCCCCCGAGTTGTAAGTAAAAGGGGTAGTTTATAACGAAAATATCTTGCTCTACTTCTGAGGAAAATAACCGAAGCATTTATTTTGCAGTTCGGATCTTAGCCCTTCTCAGCAGAGCTCGTCTTCGGGGGATCTTCTTCCGGAGATGATGGAGAGCGAAACGCCTCCCCCTGCCACACCGCCTCACGAAGCGGGCGACCCCGAGGTGTCGTCGCAGAGGGTTTCTCCGGATCCGTCAAGGCCAGAAGGTAATCTTATGGCCACCCAAAGTCCTCAGCATCCGGCTCTCGAAGAGAGTCATCAAAAGAGTCCGGCACCGTGTGGTGTGCGGTCGGACGTTCTGAGGGGTCTGCTGGAGCAAGCGGCTATCTCAGAGGAGCACCGCACATTGATCGGTATGGTGATTGTAAGGATTTCGTCCGCCGAAAGCGGGTTGCATGAAGCTTTTATGAGTCTACTGACGGGTTTTGAGGTACGTGAAATGATGTACATTTTTGACGGTACCGCACATTTTTAGATGTGCCCTGTGTAGATAGTAGCCCCTGAGACTCTGGTTGTCGTCGAAAACGGCGGCAAACAGAGGATCATAGTCCCAGGTAATAACCATACTCCCTTTATGTACAGGTGGTGGAAGCTCCGGTGGCTAGCCGGACTGATGGGTATGCCGAACTAAAGCGGCAGCTGGATGCGGCAGATGCCGACATCGTGCTTGTAAACAAGCGGCTTGACGGGGCACAGGGTGAGTGGCCTTTCTGGTGATCGTCACATAATAAGAGTAGCATGATGCCAGTATCTTTAATATGTTGTGACTGCAGATGGAGCGGCCACCATGGAGACCCTTCAGGCGGAGCTTGCCTGAGCCAAGGAGCAAGCCAGGAGTAGCAATGCGGCCGCTTTGCAAGCGGCCGACGAGTTAAGGGACGAACAGGCCGCACATTGCGAGAGCAAAGAAGAAATTGCCAAGATGGCCGTGCAGTTCAAAGATGCTGCTGATCGTTACCGGATTCTTGAAGAGGAAAACTGGGCGAAGGCGACGGACCTGGAGAAGGCCCAGGTGGATGCCAAGGAAGCCCGCTCCAAAATTAGAGCGACGAAGGAGGAGCTGAATCAAGCTGCAGATATCGTGTCTGGGAGCCCTTCCTGTTGCGGACTAAGTTCGAAGA
Source organism: Triticum aestivum (assembly GCF_018294505.1). Lineage (NCBI taxonomy): Eukaryota > Viridiplantae > Streptophyta > Magnoliopsida > Poales > Poaceae > Triticum > Triticum aestivum. The sequence continues at coordinate 400,264,393 of NC_057800.1, read as the reverse complement.
TCTGAAGTATGCTCCTCTGGACCGGCTATGGAGTTCTGCGAACGCGTACATGGATTTGGCTGCAAGTGCTACTGATGCAGCCGAGTACTTCAAGGATCAGAAAGGTCCCGAAGTGGAAAAGTTGTTCTGTTCATAGTTTCACGCTCCAGTCCGTCCGCTGCTGCTGAATGAGCGATTGACTGGTTGGGCCAAGCTCCATAGGCTGTCCGGACTTGCCATGAGGTCCGTAGTGGATCACCTGTGGCCGGGAGGGCCAAGGTTGAGTAGCTACTTTAGCTTAGTGCAACAATTCCTTGAAGCTATGCCACGCATCGATGCTGTAAAGAGATCAGCGTGCATAGAAGGTGCGCAGATGGCCCTTGCCCGTGTCAAAACATACTGGGCGGAGATGGAGGCCACCACTGTTGCGGCACAGGGTTCGGCCATAGGCCGAGTGGCTATCGAGCACTACTTTGAAGAAGTTCTTGAAGGCACTCGTTTGATAGAGGCTCAGTGCTCGAAGAATATTATGTTTAAGTGACATGTATTCCCATTGTAAGAACAATGTTTTATTAAGTTTATCAAGGCTGTATTTATACTTTTGCCCGAAAGTACTATGATGCCTCCAGTGCGACCGTTTATGTATATATGTATATAACCTGAAAGATGGCAGTCGTCGGCTTCAGCCCCCACGCATATAATGCGGGGGTGTTCGCAGAAGACGCATGTTCACACTTGATCCAACGTCTTGGTCCATTAAGGAGGTGATAGTGCAGCGAACTAGGCAACCGGATTATAATGCTTTAACAGTTTCACTTAGCCAGAGGAGTTTGACAGTGGGGCTACTATATAGCCCCTGGTGGCTCCGCGCTCATCCGGATTCGGGGCGCTTACATGCCTGGCCGGGAAACGGCCCTTCATTAAGGCGGAGGAATCTCGAAGATTCCGCTAGGTCATCGAGTGGTTGACCAGTCTCGCGCTATATCATGACAGTCAGTTTTTGGCTTTCTCTACTGAGGTGCTCGTCTGGTGAACCAGGGCACAATCGCAGTAGTTCTCCTGGTGCCGCCTTAGCCGATAGAGCGAAACATAAGGAAGCAAAACACAGGAGCCGGGCAAACCCAACATTTGACAAAAGACATGATTCGGAGCTGATGCATATAAGGCAAACTCGTGACGCCGAACACTCCCTAAGGTATTCGGTCTTTATGATGTAAACCGGGCCTAAATAGTGCCCTTTATAATAAGCCCCTGGTGTCCAGGTACGTGCAATATTCTGACGTGGCCACATGCCAATACGTCAGCATCCTTCTCAATTGTATTGAGAATCCGAGGGATGTGTATCAACAAGAGATAGTAAAAAAGGTTTACGCAGGGTCTTAATCTAAAAAGAATCCTTAGAACGGGTCCCTGCTGCACGTCTGCGCCTGTGTCTCCATTGTGCTGTATTCTGGATGGGTGTAGCACGATGGTCATCTGAAAAAGAGAGGAACTTAATTGAAAAGTTGCCGTGCAAAAGGTAAGTTATACTAAATAAACAAGATATAGTTCAAAATGAGTAAAGTTGAGCCTAATTGCCACTTGTTTGCGTGCGTTGAGCCCCTTGTATTGTAATAGGGGTATAGCCATCAAACCTGTATCAATTACATATAGTTGCACCAGACTCGTCCAACTGTGTTCGTGGTCTTAACAACCTGTCAGATGCTTTAGTTCGTGAGGCCGTTTATTGTGCGGCTGACAAGGCAGCCGCACGGTCTTCCGCGCGCAAGGAGCGCTCAACATTTCTGATTACTGTAATGATGCCACGTGGACCGGGCATCTTAAGCATGAGAGAAGCGTAATGCGGTATTGCGTTAAAGCGAGCAAAAGCTTCGCGTCCGAGTAGTGCTCGATAGCTGCTTTGGAACAGAGCGATGTGGAAGGTTAGATTTTCGTTGCGGAAGTTATCGGGAAAGCCGAATATAACCTCTAGTAGCAGGGAGCCCGACCAATGGGCTTCTGGGCCTGGCGTTACTCCTTTAAAGGTAGTATTGCTATGGCTAATTTTTATTGGGTCTATCCCCATTTTGCGGACTGTGTCCTGATATATCAGGTTTAAACTACTGCCACCGTCCATCAGGACTCGTGTGAAGTGGTATCCGTCAATTATCGGGTCTAACACCAAGGCAGCCCATCCTGCATGTCGGATACTTACCGAGTAATCCCGATGGTCGAAGGTGATCGGTTGGGACGACCAGTGGCAGAACTCTGCGGCGATAGGCCCTGGGGCATGTGTCTCTAGGAGTGTTGCTTTGTTTCTCCCCTTTGTCACGTGTAACACGTTTACTGTTTTGACTTATGGTGGGAATTTCTTCTGTTCCCCAGTGCTTTGCTGGCGAGGCTCGTCCTCGTCTTCGCTTGGTGTATCCCGCCCCTTATGTTCGGCATTGAGCTTGCCGGACTGCTTGAAGACCCAACATTCGCTATGGGTATGATTTGCAGGTTTACCGGGGGTGCTGTGGATCTGACATATTTGATCCAGAATCTTGTTTAGGCTGGACAGTTCGTCTCTGTTGCCTTTGGAGGGCAGCTTTTGCTGATCTGGCCGAGAGCTTCTGAATCCGGCGTTTACCACCGTGCTCTTCAGGTTGTCTTCTCTATTCCGGCGCTTGTTTTTGCTGTGTTATGGTTTCCAGTTTTCGTCCCTGACTTCGGATGTACTTGGGTCGCTGGTGCTGCATCGGGCTAACCAGCTATCCTCGCCCGCGCAAAAGCGGGCCATGAGGCTTGTTAATGCTGCCATTGATCTTGGCTTTTCTTGGCCGAGGTGTCTGGCAAGCCATTCATCCCGAACGCTGTGCTTGAAAGCTGCTAAGGCTTCGGTGTCCGAACAGTCAACTATCTGGTTCTTTTTAGTGAGAAACCTGTTCCAAAGCTTTCGGGCTGACTCTCCGGGCTATTGAGTTATATGACTTAAATCGTCTGCATCCGGAGGTCGGACATAAGTCCCTTGAAAATTTGCCCGAAAAGCGTCTTCGAGCTCTTCCCAGCTTCCAATGGAGTTTTCGGGGAGGCTTTTAAGCCAGTGCCGAGCTGGCCCTTTGAGCTTGAGGGGTAAGTACTTGATGGCGTGGAGATCGTCTCCTCGAGCCATATGGATATGGAGGATGTAGTCCTCAATCCAGACCCCAAGGTCTGTCGTTCCGTCGTAAGCCACTATGTTTACGGGTTTGAATCCCTCTGGAAATTCATGGTCCAGCATCTCATCGGTGAAACATAGGGGGTGTGCGGCACCCCTGTATTTGGGTGTACCGTGGTATTGGGATGTTTGTTGTGTTGCATTGCGTGCTGGAGCGCGCTTGTGTGGCCCGTAGATGGATCTGGTTGCGCCGTACTTTTGATGTGAGTCCTCACATGGATCGCGTACCGGCTTATGTGCGGCGTCGTTTGTCGTTCTATGTTGGCCACGAGGTCTTCTATCCGACTGGATGGCCGCTTTGTTTTTTGATTGCGGGGGATCTAAGGCCTCCTCGTCGAATTCAGGTAGCAACTTTCGCTTCGGGTAGCTCTTGGTGTGACGATTACCACCGTACTTCGCTTCAGTGTTGAGTACTTCACTCCATCTTATTCTGAGTGTGTCTTGTGCAGCCCTGAGCCTTTGCTTCTGCTTTTTCAGACTCCTTGCAGTGGCAACAAGCCTTTTATGGGTGTTCTGTTGCTCCTGGTGCCTGTCCGGTGTGATGTTATCTGGACTGTTATCTTCGATGGAGTCGGGTTGTCCGGTTTGATTCTCTGTGTTGCCGTGGTCGGACGATGGTTCAATGCCATGTTTGTCGTCCACTGGCTCACCTTGCTCTATCGCTGGGTTTATATGATCGCTATTTCTGCCGAGGCGGGATTTGGAGCAGCGCTTACGCCGCCGCTTTGACTGCTTCTCGAGGGAACAATCCTTCGATGCGTCCTTCCGCTCTTCGTCGTTGTTTTCTTTGGGTCCTTCCACCATGTATACATCATATGATGAAGTGGGCGTCCAGTGCCCTGTGGGCAGTGGTTCCTGTTCGTCTCCTGCATCGTCGTCCATACCGTCGATGTCTTCGGAGTCGAAGTCGAGCATGTCGGTCAAATCGTCGACAGTGGCTATTAAGTGGGTGGTGGGTGGGCGGCGAATTTCTTCGCCATCCGCATCCCAATCCTGCCGAACATAGTTCGGCCAGGACTCTCCTGACAGGGAGAGAGACCTTAATGAGTTCAGTATGTCACCGAAGGGTGAGTGCTGAAAGATATCCACGGAGGTGAACTCCATGATCGGCGCCCAGTCAGATTCGATAGGCACGGGCGCAGGCGGTTCGGAGTCCGTGGCCGGGAGGAATCCGGCAGTTTGGCGTCATGGCTCTCGTGAAGGGTAAGGTCGATACTCGGCTCGATCGCCGATGACAATGCGGCCTCCGTGGCGGGGTCTATCCACCCGTCCCTGGATGGCGCAACTGGCTCCGAATTGAGGGTCGGAGCGGTCACCGGTGCGATCTCCCGAACACTGTCCGATGGTAGAGCTAAATCATGCTCATCGTGACCGTGCGGCGCGCTCGGCAGGGGCTCTCCGTCGAAGATCAAGTCTCCACGGATGTCGGCCGTGTAGTTTAAGCTTCCAAACCTGACCAGGTGGCCAGGGGCGTAACTCTTGATCTGCTCCAGATGGCCAAGCGAGTTGGCCCGCGGTGCGGAGCCGCCAAATACAAGGATCTGTCCGGGGAGAAAAGTCTCACCCTGGACTGCATCGCTATCGATGACCGAAGGAGCCATCAAGCCTAACAGCGACAACACAGAGGAACTCTCAATGAAAGCACCAATGTCAGTGTCAAAACCGGCGGATCTCGGGTAGGGGGTCTCGAACTGTGCGTCTAAGGCGGATGGTAACAGGAGGTAGGGGACATGATGTTTTACCCAGGTTCGGGCCCTCTTGATGGAGGTAAAACCCTACGTCCTGTTTGATTTATTCTTGATAATATGAGTAGTACAAGAGTTGATCTACCATGAGATCAGAGAGGCTAAACCCTAGAAGCTAGCCTATGGTATGATTGTATGTTGTCCTACGGACTAAAACCCTCCGGTTTATATAAACACGGAGGGGGCTAGGGTTACACAAGGTTGGTTACAAAGGAGGGGATATACATATCCGTATTGCCTAGCTTGCCTTTCACGCCAAGTAGAGTCCCATCAGGACACGGGATGAAGTCTTCAATCTCGTATCTTCATAGTCCAACAGTCCGGCCAAAGGATATAGTCCGGCTGTCCGGAGACCCCCTAATCCAGGACTCCCTCACACGCATCAAGTGTTGATGGTGAATAAATCGGCTAAGTTCAAAGAAGAGTTGGTCCAAGAAAAAGGCTAAGGCAAAGGGCACGGAGACGGTAACCTCCGCCGCTGCACTGAAGTCTGGACTGGACTCAAAGACTATTTGCTATCATTGCAAGGAAACTGGTCACTGGAAGAGGAACTATAGCAAGTGGCTTGCAGAGCATGGCAAGAAGGCCGGGAGTGCTGCTTCAGGCAAAGGTACACTTGTTGCATATGTTATAGACATTTACCTTGCTGACATACCTAGCAGCTTTGGGTATTTGATACCGGATCGGTTGTTCACATTTGCAACTCGATGCAGGGGCTGGTAAGAACTAGGCCTGTGGCGCAAGGGGAGATTGACATCAGGGTCGGCAACGAAGCAAGAGTTGCTGCGTTGGAGGTCGGCACGATGCAGCTCCAGCTTCCTTCTAGATTTATTTTGGAATTGAATAATTGTTATTACATTCCTGCACTTAGTCAGAACTTTATTTCTGCCTCATGCTTGATGAGTCAGGGTAATAAATTCAATTTAAAGGACAATGGTTGTTCGATTTATTTGAATGGTATGTTCCACGGCTATGCACCCATTGTTGATGGGTTATTTATATTGAATCTAGAACAGGAACCGGTCTATAACGTGAATGTCAAGATGCATAAGCCTAATGAGATAAATCGGACATACTTCTGGCATTGCCAGCTTGGACACATTAGTCTGAAACGCATGAAGAAGCTCCATGATAATGGACTCCTAACTTCGTCCAACTTTGGGTCATTCGAGACATGCGAATCATGCTTGCTCGGCAAGATGACTAAGTCTCCTTTCGCAAAGAGTTGTGAGAGGGCATCCGAGCTATTGGAACTGATACACAGTGATGTGTGTAGACCAATGAGCACAACTGCTAGAGGTGGCTATCAGTACTTCATGACTTTTACCGACGACTTGAGTAGATATGGATATATCTATTTGATGAGGCACAAGTCAGAGACTTTTGAAAAGTTCAAAGAGTTTCAAAACGAGGTTGAGAATCAGCTCAGCAAGACTATAAAACTTCTATGATGTGATCGTGGAGGTGAGTACATGAGCCAGGAGTTTGATGATCATCTGAAAAGCAGAGGTATGGTACCTCAGCTCACACCTCCGGGTACGCCACAGAGAAATGGTGTATCGGAACGGAGGAATCGTACATTGTTGGACATGGTTCGATCTATGATGAGCAAGTCGGATTTACCCTTGTCATTCTGGGGATACGCTCTAGAAACTGCAGCTTTCACACTTAACAGGGTACCATCAAAATCCGTAGACAAGACACCACCTGAGATGTGGACCGGGAAGAGTCCCAGATTGTCTTTTCTAAAGATTTGGGGTTGTGAAGCATTTGTCAAGAAACTTATGTTAGACAAGCTTACACCCAAGTCGGATAAATGCATACTCGTGGGATATCCAAGGGAAACCTTGGGATATAGCTTCTACAACCGGGAAGAGAACCAAGTGTTTGTTGCTCGAAAGGGGGTTTTCCTTGAGAAAGAGTTTCTCAGTCGGGAGGCCAGTGGGAGGATGGTCCGACTCGAAGAACCTCGAGGATCACTCGGGGACGGCTCGGCTGGTGATGAGATCATACCGGAGTCAGTCAGGGAACCCATAGTGGAAGCGGCATCGGAACCACGGAGGTCAGAAAGATTGCGCAGAGTGCGTGATGTATTGTTGCTACAAAGTGATGATCCGGCCACGTATGCGGAAGCGATGGTGAGCCCAGATTCCGAGGCATGGCTGGAGGCCATGAGATCCGAGTTAAAGTCCATGGATGAGAATCAAGTCTGGGACTTGGTTGATCCGCCGCCTGGCATAACAGCCATTGGTTGCAAATGGGTCTTTAAGAAGAAAACTGATGTGGATGGAAATGTTCAGATCCACAAAGCTCGGCTTGTCACTAAGGGTTATGGACAAGTTCAAGTAATTGACTATGATGAGACTTACTCGCCGGTAGCGATGCTGAAGTCGGTGAGGATCGTACTAGCTATAGTTGCATATTTCGACTACGAGATATGGCAGATGGATGTCAAGACGGCTTTCCTTCACGGAAATTTAACCGAGGACATGTATATGATACAGCCCGAGGGTTTTGTTGATCCAACTAGAACTAGTAAGGTATGCAAGCTCAAGAGATCCATTTATGGGTTGAGGCAAGCATCTTGGAGCTGGAACATTTGTTTTGATGAGGTGGTCACTGGTTTCGGCTTCATCAAAAGCGAAGAGGACTCTTGTTTATACAAGAAGTTAAGTGGGAGCTCGATAGTGTTTTTGATCTTGTATGTGGATGACATACTATTGATCGAAAATGATATTTCGATGCTGAACTCGGTCAAGGAGTCATTGAATGGCAAGTTTTTGTTGAAGGACCTTGGTGAGGCAATGTACATTTTAGGCATTAAGATCTATAGAGATAGATCAAGGAGGCTGCTCGGCTTAAGCCAGAGCACGTACATAGATAAAGTGTTGAAGCGGTTCAACATGAGTGAGGCAAAGAAAGGGTTCTTGCCTCTCTCAGATGGTATAAGGCTAAGCGAGACTCAGAGTCCTTCGACATCTGATGAGCGAAGCAGGATGAGTAGGATTCCGTATGCCTCGGCAATCGGATCCATCATGTATGCCATGATATGTATGCGGTCAGATGTTGCTTTTGCAATAAGCCTAACAAGTAGATACCAGGCCAACCCAGGTGAGAGTCACTGGGCAACGGTAAAGACTACTTTGAAGTACCTGAAAAGGACTAAAGTGATGTTCCTAGTTTATGGAGGTGAGGAATAGCTCGTCGTAAGGGGTTACGCCAATGCTAGTTTCCAAACCAACAGAGATGATTGTCGATCACAGTCCTGATTCGTGTACGTCATGAACGGAGGAGCAGTGAGTTGGATGAGTTCCAAGCAAGATACAGTGGCCGATTCTACTACAGAAGCCGAATACATTGCGGCTTGTGAAGCAGCAAAGGAAGGTGTTTGGATCCGGAACTTTCTAGATGATCTTGATATTTTCCTAGCCTCGGTAAAACCGTTGGACCTTTATTGTGATAATTCTGGTGCCATCGCACAAGCCAAGGAGCCGAGGAATCACCACAAGGTCAGACACATAGATCGAAAATATCACCTGATACGAAAGATCATAAAGAGTGGTGATGTAGAGTTATGCAAAATTCACACGGATGCAAATGTTGCGGATCCGTTGACTAAGCCACTTCCACAACCCAAGCATGAGGGGCACGTTAGAGCTATGGGTATTCGATGTCTATTTGATTGACTCTAGTGCAAGTGGGATACTGTTGGAGATATGCCCTAGAGGCAATCATGTATGATGATATTTCCTATGTGTTTATGAATAAAGATAGTCCTTGGACATTATCAATGATGTGTATCAGCAAGTACGTGACTTTTTTGTGGGACTATGCACTGTATGATGACTTTCCTAAAAGGTCCCTAGTCGAAAGGGTTGTGTGGACGCGCAGCCAACTAGACTAGCATATGACACGGTCGACGGCTTGGTCTCACTAGCCATGGAGCATTGGATGCTAACCGGATAATATGGACTTCGAAGGATCTGGTCGGATTCGACGTAGTCGGATCCGAGTCGAGATAAGGTCCAAGTCGGACAGACCCAACTATGAGACGCAGCGATATGTCATCTGTGAGTCTCGAGTACAACATATGTTCTATGTCCTAAGACCTGAGCTGACGCATGTACTCGGGATGGTGACAGACTTGCTTTGGGCCGACCAAACACTACTCCGTAACTGGGTAGTTATAAAGATAGGTTTCGGGTTTGTCCAGAACCATGCTGCGAGACGTGGTCGAGCAAGATGGGATTTGCCCCTCCGATCAGGAGAGATATACTCTGGGCCCCTCGTGTGATCCGACCAGGATAAGCATGGCCATGCGACAAGGATTATGAGATAATTCGGTTTGTGGTCGGCATCACTGGAACGAGAAAGAGGTCGGGCTAGCACAGGGATGACAGACTCGCCTTGAGCCTGACAACATATATCGTGTGGAAAAAGGAATGGAAGTGTGATGTACAGGTTTGCCTAACCAGCTTCATAGTCTGTTTGGTGTTCGGCATGCCTTGCTAGAGGCCGCTACTAACTGTGCAGTTCGGAGGTGATCCGAACTGCGACCAAGCCGGCTTGAACCTAATGGGTCGCGCGCTTAAGGGAAGGAACCTACGAGGTCGGATCCGAGAACACTGGTCGGATGTGATCCGAGCTGTATTCGAATTGTGGCCGAGTAGACTTATGGGCTTTAGGGTCCGTGCGAGGCCCAAGTGTTGAGCCCGCGATGGACGCCTATATAAAGTGGAGGTGTCGCACACTCACGCGGTTGATCGCTTCAGCGCTGTCACTAGGGTTTGCATGTGTTGCGAATAGACACCTCCACTCGCTGTCGGTTGTGTGATCAGACCTAGCAGTCCGCCGCACGACGTTCCTCCTGCACGCGCGGATACTGTTAGAGACGGTGCACTTGCGCCCCTCTGGCGAACCTGTACATGAGAACCGACTACCGGATGTACGAGGGAGATCAGGCGAGGAGGAGACGATCCACGGGGACGTGCTGCCGCAACTCTTCTTCCGCTGCACGGCACTGCGCGTCTAGTGGTAATGAACTATGATCCATCTCCCGTAGCATGTTCTTGGTTGTTCTGCGCGTAGGAAAATTTTAATTTGCAGACGACACACCCTACCATAGAACCCAACAAACCATGCATGTGTTTATACGTATAGGTTACTTCAAAAGTTCAAAGTACTGAGTCCATTGATGCAATGTGGTCCAAATGTACCATCGATATCACAAAGCCAAAATAGTTCGAGCTTGTTCATTCTATATAAATACTAATACTGTATGTTTATTCACCTATGGGGTTGTTCAATGAAGGAGGGTCGGGGAGCACAAGTGAACAATACTACTACTAGTAAGTAGGAGTCATACAGTTAGTCACGTTAAATAGAGAGTTTCTTTTCTTTAATACCACATACACAAATTGAAATGCTTGTTATGAAGAGAAAAAGATAATCACTCCAGTATATATAGGCAGGTGATGTCTACTACGCAACTTTATCCTTGTAGACGTTGCGGGGCCTCCAAGTGCAGAGTTATGTAGGACAACAATAAATTTCCCTCAGTGGATGACCTAAGGATTTATCAATTTGTGGGAGGCGTAGGCTGAAGATGGTCTCTCTCAAACAACCCTGCAACCAAATAACAAAGAGTATCTTGTGTCCCCAACACACCTAGTACAATAGTAAATTGTATAGGTGCACTAGTTCGGCGAAGAGATGGTGATAAAAGTGCAATATGGATGGTAGATATAGGTTTTTGTAATCTGAAAATATAAAAACAGCAAGATAACAAGTAACAAAAGTGAGAAAAAATGGTATTGTAATGCTTAGAAACAAGGCCTAGGGTTCATACTTTCACTAGTGCAAGTTCTCTCAATAATGATAACATAATTAGATCATATAACAACCCCTCAACATGCAACAAAGAGTCACTCCAAAGTCACTAATAGTGGAGAACAAACGAAGAGATTATTGTAGGGTACGAAACCACCTCAAAGTTATTCTTTCTGATCGATCTATTGGGCTATTCCTATAAGTGTCACAAACAGCCCTAGAGTTCATACTAAAATAACACCTTAAGACACACATCAACCAAAACCCTAGTGTCACCTAGATACTTCAATGTCACCACAAGTATCCGTGGGTTTGATTATACGACATGCATCACACAATCTCAGATTCATCTATTCAAACCAACACAAAGAATTTCCAAGAGTGCCCCAAAGTTTCTACCAGAGAGTCAAGACAAGAAACGTGTGCCAACCCCTATGCATAAGTTCACAAGGTCACAGAATCCGCAAGTTGATCACCAAAACATACATCAAGTAGATCACGTGAATATCCCATTGTCACCACAGATAAGCACATGCAAGACATACATCAAGTGTTCTCAAATCCTTAAAGACTCAATCCGATAAAATAACTTCAAAGGGAAATCTCAATCCATTACAAGAAGGTAGAGGGGGAGAAACATCATAAGATCCAACTGTAATAGCAAAGCTCACAGTACATCAAGATCGTGCAAAATCAAGAACACGAGAGAGAGAGAGAGAGAGATCAAACACATAGCTACTTATTGCAAAAGTCTATTAGCTATCGAAACAAAGTACTACACGCATACTCCTGGGGGGATAGATTGGTAGGAAAAGACCATCGCTCGTCCCCGACCGCCACTCATAAAGAAGACAATCAAAAAATATCTCATGCTCCAACTTCGTTACATAAGGTTCACCATACGTGCATGCTACGGGACTCACAAACCTTAACACAAGTATTTCTCAAATTCACAATTACTCACTAGCATGACTCTAATATCACCATATTCATATCTCAAAACAATCATAAGGAATCAAACTTCTCATAGTATTCAATGCATTTTATATGAAAGTTTTTATTATATCCCTCTTGGATGCCCATCATATTGAGACTAAATTCATAACCTAAGAAAATTACCATGTTATTTAGAGACTCTCAAAATAATATAAGTGAAGCATGAGAGTTCAAAAATTTCTTCAAAATAAAACTACCGTCGTGCTCTAAAAAGATATAGTGAAGCACTAGAGCAAATGACAAACTACTCAAAAAATATAAGTGAAGATCAATAAGTAGTCGAATAATTATGTAACTATGTGAAGACTCTCTAACATTTAAGAATTTCAGATTTGGGATAATATTCAAACAGCAAGCAAATCCTAATAAAATAAAATGACACTCCAAGCAAAACACATATCATGTGGTGAATAAAATATAGCTCCAAGTAAGGTTACCGATGAACGAAGACGAAAGAGGGGATGCCATCCGGGGCATCCCCAAGCTTAGATGCTTGGTTGTCCTTGAATATTACCTTAGGGTGCCTTGGGCATCCCCAAGCTTAGGCTCTTCCCACTCCTTATTTCGTAGTCCATCGAAGCTTTCACCCAAAACTTGAAAACTTCACAACACAAAACTCAACAGAAAACTCATAAAATCTGTTAGTAAAATAAAGTAAATCACCACTTAGGTACTGCCAAGACAAGATTCATAATTTTATTTTGGTATATATTTTTCCATTCTAGTTCTACATAGTGCACTATCTCGCTGCTATGTCGGCGATATATCTGGTTTGAATTTACATTTTGAAATGATTTGTTTCTTATCAATGAAGGTGGATACTTGATGCTAGAGAGCTGCCTGTCATGAGCATGTTCAAAAAAATCAAAAATCCATTGTTGACAAGGTTTTATAGCAAGAACAAGGAAAGTGAAGAGTGGTCTGGAACAATTTGTCCTAAGTTCAAAAAGTTACTTGATAAGAATGCAGAAATGGCTAATAATTGTCAGGCATTGCCTTCTGGCAAAGGCATCTTTACTGTCTTGGGACTCAGAGGCGAGTACAAGGTTGACATTAACAAATACACATGTTCATGCAAAGCTTGGCAGCAAACAGGCTAACAAGTGTGGGAGCAGAACATGTCTGTGCTAGACATACTGATGCAATCTGTAAGTTCTTTTCAACTTTTGTAAATCTCATGAAAACTCTCCTATTCCAAAACTGATGTAACACATGTTTTCACATTTGCAGTCACAACCGTCCCGGGAATCCCAGGCACCAAGACCTCTTCCTGACAATCAATTTCTTGCAAGCCAAATAGAGGATCTACCAATGACAAAATAGACCACAACTATAATCCATGTAGCACCAAAGAAGAAGAAAAGGAAGGAGAAGATCACGGAGAAGGAGAGTGTTATTCCTAGGAGGAAGAAATAGAAGTTGAAGTGGATATGCCTTCTATTGGATAGAACCTGGTTTCTTTTTGAACAGAGTTGGGTTTATTTTGGATAGATAGAGATGGTTAGGGCCTTCTCAAATTGAAGGCTTTATTTTGGACGGAGGTACTACTTATGTAATGTGGTACTGCATCACGCAGAGTGCAACCCAGTACCACATTACATAGTTGCAATCTTTACTGTTTATCTATGTTTATGCAAGAGCACTCTTTATGTAATGACAATATGATGTGCTACTTCCTAGAATTGTGGCAATTCTCATCTATATATTTGCATGTTAAGTTGCAACATCATTTCTCTCTTCTATGATTGTCCAGACCAAGTCTCGTTTATCATTTGTAATCTTGAGAGTGGGTGTCAAATATATATTCATTTGTCATTTGCATGATCATTTGCCGCGCCGGCTTGTTCCTTCTATGTCTTGCTGCCGTCGAGCTTGTTCTAGACATGGCAGAACTGATGAAACAGAGATGAGATTGCAGAGAGGAGGGCTACGACTGGAGAGAGCAAATAGTTTGATGGACCAAATTGCATAATGTATCAACCACCAATGGCGGGAAATCTTCCACCACGCGCCCTGAGTCGTTGTGGCACTGGTCCAGGTGACACGTCAGCCAACAATCACTATTGGGACAATCACTGTTGGTGTGTCACTTTAGTCCTATAACTATCAAAGTGCAGATTTGGGTCCCAAAACTATTTCAAGTCATTCACTACAGGTCCTATGGTCGCCCAAGCAGCGTTGACCGGCCGACGTGTCACCTGGACCGGTGCCACATCGACCAGAGGGGCCCACCAAGCTAAACAGTGAGGATCTTATTTGCAGGAAAGCCCTTGAATTCTTAGCTTGTCTCATTCTCAGACCCTCCATCTCTCTTCCATGAATGAAGCTCTCTGAGGCGGCAATATGGCAGAGACCGGCAGCGTTCACGCTTGATGTCCAGCGATTGGAGGCGCAGGACGGGAGTCGGGGCTGCTAATCCGTCCGTGGCGCTGGTTCGATGGCTCCATCCTCCGGAGTATGGTAACTGGTAAGAACCCTAACCCCAATCCCTGCTGCACCCCCTTTTAGCTTAGATATTTCAATAGAGTAGCAAGATTTGGCACGATTTGGCCATTATAGCTTAGATATTGTGTTGATTCAGTCCGAATGTACATATGGCTTCTCTTCCTCTACTGAAATCTTCTGAACTAAAATCTTGTTGTACTGAAATCTATTTCAAAAGAGTTAATGTTGTACATAATCCATACTGTATGTATGGCGATTTGGGCATCTTCCTGTACGTATGGAGATTTGGGCATCTTCCTGTGCGTATGGTGATTTGGGCATTATTTTTCCTGTAGTATATAATCCCTGTTGTAACTGAAGCCTTATTATGTACAGTGGTCTCTTTTTTTGCATTATAAACTCGTCCTGTACACCTATAGTAGCATTTGAAATTGTACTGCTGATGTATATATGTCCTAGTGGTGATGCAAAAGGAAAAGAATCATATCAAAGAATATATTTTACTGAGGTGCTTAATGCTTCATTGTCTGTGCATGTACACCTGCTACTTAATCAAGTGTGTCACACCTGCTACTTGCGGCATAATGTAATATGTATGTACATTTGGCCTCTAATCAATAGTGTCACGGTTTATATACCCGCATTAAGTTTGCATGGTTTAGTGATCAAGATGTTTTTTTAGTACTCAATTTTTCATGTATAATAGGACCCGAGGAAGAGTTGTTCTCAGTAGAGATTAATCATGGTGGGGTTTTTCTCGGCTTTGGCGCAAACAAGAAATACATGGATTGAAAATAGATTTCTTTGATCGTTCTGAGGTTGAAACCTGGCCGCCACTGTGGATTAAAGATTTTGTGTAGCAGCTTGGCTATGATCCAAGTAAAGTGCAGTGTTTCTGGTTACTTCCTGGCATGAATTTGGATAATGGGCTGAGAATTATCGATATAGATGCAGATTGTCTTCGTATGATTGCTGTTGTGCCAAAGTTCAAGCATTTCAAGTTGTACATGGATCATGGTGATATTTATAGTGAGCTGGATATGGTTGACATATGCATAATTGGCTCACCTACAATGCTTGATATCATGAGTAAACACAGCACCTTAAAACAAAATATTAGATGCTTGTAAAAGAGGCTTTTTACCTGGATGCGGGCCTGTTATTTGTGTTGATGGGTGCCATCTTAAAACAAAATATGGTGGACAATTGTTGACTGTTGTAGGGATTGATCCAAACAACTGTATTTTCCCCATTGCTATGGCTGCAGTTGAAGTGGAGGACACACCAACATGGAAGTGGTTTCTACAAACTTTGGAAGATGATATGCACATAGTGAACACAACACCTTGGATAGTGATGAGTGATAGGCAAAAAGGACTAATAAATGTCGTTATTGCTCTGTTCCCTCATGCACAACACAGGTTTTGTGTGAGGCACCTTTACCAAAATTTTGCAAAGAAGTGGAAGGGCGGGAACCTGAAGAACAAGTTATGGGCAACTGCAAGGTCCTACAATAAAATTGACTGGAGAAAAAACATGAATGACATGAAGGAATTAAATCCGGAAGCTTATGAGATGTAGAAGCAATTGAACCAAGTTCCTGGTGCAGGGCTTTTTTCCAATAATTACCAAAGTGTGACCTGCTACTAAACAATAACTGTGAGGTCTTTAATAAGTAAGTTTCCTATCGCTTTTCAATTCTAATATATTTTGGTATATATTTTTCCACTCTAGTTCTACATAGTACACTATCTCGCTGCTATGTCGATGATATATCTGGTTTGAATTTACATTTTGAACTGATTTGTTTCTTATCAATGAAGGTGGATACTTGATGCTAGAGAGCTGCCTGTCATGAGCATGTTCAAAAAAATCAAAAATCCATTGTTGACAAGGTTTTATAGCAAGAACAAGGAAAGTGAAGAGTGGTCTGGAACAATTTGTCCTAAGTTCAAAAATTTATGTCATAAGAATGCAGAAATGGCTAATAATTGTCAGGCATTGCCTTCTGGCAAAGGCATCTTTACTGTCTTGGGACTCAGAGGCGAGTACAAGGTTGACATTAACAAATACACATGTTCATGCAAAGCTTGGCAGCTAACATGCTAACAAGTGTGGGAACAAAACATGTCTGTGCTGGACATACTGATGCAATCTGTAAGTTCTTTTCAACTTTTGTAAATCTCATGGAAACTCTCCTATTCCAAAACTGATGTAACACATGTTTTCACATTTGCAGTCACAACCGTCCCAGGAATCCCAGGCACCAAGACCTCTTCCTAACAATCAATTTCTTGCAAGCCAAATAGAGGATCTACCAATGACAAAATAGACCACAACTATAATCCATGTAGCACCAAAGAAGAAGAAAAGGAAGGAGATCACGGAGAAGGAGAGTGTTATTCCTAGGAAGAAGAAATAGAAGATGAAGTGGACATGCCTTCTATTGGACAGAACCTGGTTTCTTTTTGGACAGAGTTGGGTTTATTTTGGATAGATAGAGATGGTTAGCGCCTTCTCAAATTGAAGGCTTTATTTTGGACGGAGGTACTACTTATGTAATGTGGTACTGCATCATGCAGAGTGCAACCCAGTACCACATTGCATAGTTGCAAGCTTTACTGTTTATCTATGTTTATGTAAGAGCACTCTTTATGTAATGACAATATGATGTGCTACTTCCTGGAATTGTGGCAATTCTCATCTATATATTTGCCTGTTAAGTTGCAACATCATTTCTCTCTTCTATGATTGTTCAGACCAAGTCTCGTTTATCATTTGTAATCTTGAGAGTGGGTGTCAAATATATATTCGTTTGTCATTTGCATGATCATTTGCCGCGTCGGCTTGTTCCTGCTACGTCTTGCTGCCGTCGAGCTTGTTATAGACATGGCAGAACTGATGAAAGAGAGATGAGATTGCAGAGAGGAGGGCTGCGACTGGAGAGAGGAAATAGTTTGATGGACCAAATTGCATAATGTATCAACCACCAATGGCGGGAAATCTTCCACCACGCGCCCTGGGTCGTTGTGGCACTGGTCCAAGTGACATGTCAGCCAACAATCACTGTTGGGGCGACCATAAGACCTGCAGTGAACTACTCGAAATAGTTTTGGGACCCAAATCTGCACTTTGATAGTTATAGGACTAAAGTGACACACCTCGGATAGTAATAGGACCTATGATGCATTTTACTCTTTCTAGAACTTGTGGCACTTGGAATTGATTTTCGTCGAATCCCCTAGGGTTTCTGGAATATTGGGGTATTTATAGAGCAAAGAGGCAGTGCAGGAGGCCACCGAGGTCGGCACAACCCACCTGGGCGCGCCTGGGGCCCCAGGAGTGCCCTGGTAGGCTGTCCCCCCCTCGAGGCACCCCCCACGTGCTTCTCCGGCCCACTGGGTGTCTTTTGGTCCATAAAAAATCCATAAAAAGTTTCGTTGCGTTTGGACTCCGTTTGGTATTGATTTCCTGTGATGTAAAAACCAAGCAAAAACAACAACTGGCACTTGGCACTATGTCAATAGGTTAGTACCAAAAATGATATAAAATGATTATAGAACATCCAAGAATGATAATATAACAACATGGAACAATCAAAAACTATAAATACGTTGGAGATGTATCAGGATCCCCAAGCTTAATTCCTACTCGTCCTCGAGTAGGTAAATGATAAAAACAGAATTTTGATGTGGAATGCTAGCTAACATGTTCATCACATAATCTTTCTTTTATAACATGGACATTTGGACTTTTATATGGTTCAAAGCAATAGTCTAGTTTTGACATGAAGACTTTAACACTCAAGCATATCAACAAGCAACCATGTCTTTCAAAATATCAATGCTAAAGCAAGTTACCCCTAGCCCATTATGCTCAATCATTGATCCATTCATGAAACACACTCGCATATTAGCTACATCCAATGCTCAAGTACGATCATAGTGCCCCTTAGTTTGTGCTTTATAAGAGAAGATGGAGACTCAAAAAAAATTGCATAAAGTAAATAGAAAGGCCCTTCGTAGAGGGAAGTAGGGATTTGTAGAGGTGCCAGAGCTCAAGGAGAAAAAGATAGAGATAAAAACATTTTGGGAGGCATGCTTTTCCTGTCAATGAAAACGATCGAGTAGTTCCCAATACTTTCCATGCTAGACATATCATAGGTGGTTCCCAAACAGAAAATAAAATTTATTCCTTTTTCCACCATACTTTCACTTTCCATGGCTAACCGTATCCACGGGTGCCTTCCATACCAACACTTCCCAAGGAATTTTTTATTTGACAACATAAAGTAAATTCATTTTTTTATTTCAGGCCTGGGCATCCCTAATACCTTTGCCGTACTCTCGTGCAATGACAAGTGAATAAACACTCATCGTGAGAATAACGCATCTAGCATGGAAATATATCAGCCACCCCCTACCATTTCATGAGCGGTACGAGCACACAAAAGAGAAGTTTATTTTGAAAATTAGAGATGGCACATACAAATTTACTTAGAACAACAAAAGAATACCGCATATAGGTAGGTATAGTGGACTCATGTGGCAAAACTAGTTTAAAGCATTTTGGATGCACAAGTAGTGATCGTACTTAGTGCAAAATGAAGGCTAGCAAAAGATTGAGAAGCGACCAACCAAGAAACGAAAAATCTCATAAGCGAGCATTAAGCATAACTAACACTGAATAATGTGCCACAAGTAGGATGTAATTTCATTACATAACTATTGACTTTCGTGCTTGCAAAGGGAATCACAAACCTTAACACCAATATTCTTACTAAAGCATAATTACCCATCAACATGACTCACATATTATATTGACATATCTCAAAACTATTACAAGGAATCAAGTTTATTTTGTCTAATGATCTTCATGAAAGTTTTTATTATATCCTCCTTGGATATCTATCACTTTGGGACTAGTTTAATATGTTGCTTTTGATAGCTCAAACAAATATAAGTGAAGAGCATGAGCATAAAAAATTTATTCTCTCAAATTATATAAGTGAAGCAAGATATAATTTCTTTAAAAAATTTACTAACTCTCAAATAAATCTAAGTGAAGCATGAGAGCATTTCTTCAAAAATACTAAAGCACACCATGCTCAAAAAGATATAAGTGAAGCACTAGAGCAATTCCATAGCTCATAAAGATTTAAGTGAAGCATAGAGAGCAATTCTAACAAGTCATGGCCTAATTTTTGCTTTCTCAAATAGGTGTGTCCAGCAAGGATTTATGACTAAAAACACAAAGCAAAACAAGCAAAGACTCATATCATACAAGACGCTCAATGCAAAACTCATAATATGTGACGAATAAAAATATAGTTTCAAGTAAAATACCGATGGTTGTTAGAAGAAAGAGGGGATGCCACTCGGGGGCATCCCCAAGCTTAGTCTTTTGCTAATCCTTATTCCTTCATCCATCGTAAAGTCACTCAAAACTTGGAAACTTGAATCACACAAAACTTAACAAAACCTTCGTGAGATCCGTTAGTATAAGAAAGCGAATCACTAATGTAAGTATTGTTGCAAACCCATCCAGTATTCCAACTTTTCTATGGCAAAAACTCTTTAAAGAGAACCATAGAATCATCAAAACAAGCACACAACACAAAGAAAACAAATCTGTCAAAAACAGAATAGTCTGTAGCAATTTGGAGAATTCGAATACTTTTGTAACTCCAAAAATTCTGAAAAATAAGGAAAACGTGAGAAATTTGTGTATTAATCTTCTGAAAAGATAATCAGTATTTTATCACGCTTCTGTTAGAAATGAAAATTATTGTCGTGAGCGCAAAAGTTTCTGTTTTTCAGAAAGATCAAATCAACTATCACCCAACAAGATCCTAAAGGCTCTACTTGGCACAAACACTAACTAAAACACAAAAAACACAATCATAACAGTAGCATAATTGTGCAAACACTCAAGAACAGAAAGAAAGAAAGAGACAAAAATAAATTTTATTCATTGGTTTGCCTCCCAACAAGCGCTATTGTTTTATGCCCTTAGCTAGGTATAAAGCAAGGATCTAAGTATTGTCATCTTTGTTTCTAGATCCATATGATGCCCTCATGATTGATATATATGGTGGCCTAATTCTTGTTCTAGGGAAGTGTTCCATACCCTTCCTTAGTGGAAATTGAAATTTAATATTGCCCTCTTTCATATCAATCACGACACCTATAGTACGTAAAAACGGTCTACCAAGAATAATTGGACAAGACGGATTGCAATTAATATCAAGAACAATAAAATCTATGGGCACATAATTCCTATTTGCAAGAATAAGAGCATCATTAATTCTTCCCAAAGGCTTTTTAATAGTAGAATCTGCCAAGTGCAAATTTAGAGAACACTCTTCAATATCGGTAAGACCAAGCACATCACATAAAGATCTTGGAATTGTAGAAATACTAGCACCCAAGTCACATAAAGCAAAATACTCATAATTTTTAATCTTGACTTTGATAGTAGGTTCCCATTCATCATGCAATTTTATAGGAATTGAAATCTCTAGTTCCAACTTTTCTTCAAAAGCTTTCATCATAGCATCAACAATATGTTTAGGAAAAGCTTTATTTTGTTCATAAGAATGAGGTGAATTTATCATGGATTGCAATAAAGAAATACAATTAATCAAAGAGAAACTATCGTAATTAAAGTCTTTGTAATCCAAGAGAGTGGGCACATCACTAGTTAAAGTTTTGACCTCTTCAAACCCACTTTTATCAATTTTCTCAACAAGATTTTCACCCTCCGAGTTATCGGGACGCCTTCTAGCTAAAGTTGACTCTTCCTCAGTCCCTTTATTATCAATCTTAATTTTACTAAACAAGGAATCAATATAATAAACACCAATCATTTTAATATCTTCATCACTTTTACGAAAGCAATCACTAGAAAACTCTTCTTCTAAAAATTCTCTTCTAGCTCTAAGCATAGCGGTTCTTTTCTTACTTTCATCCATAGAAACATATAAAGCTTTAATTGATTCCTCAACCTTAGGCACAAAAAATTTCATCTTGAGATTTTCTACATCATGAGAAATTCTTTCAATACTTCTAGACATATCATCAATCTTATTCAGCTTTTATTCTATTGTAGCATTGAAAACTTTTTGAGTATTAATAAATTCTTTAATATTATTCTCAAGATCAGAGGTGTTCCTATTATTATTATAGGAAGGATTACCATAGGAATTACCATAATTATTAGAGGAATTACTAGGAAAAGGCCTAGGATTAAAATTACCTCTATAAGCATTGTTATTGAAATTGTTTTGAGAGATAAAATTCACATCAATGGCATAACTATTTTGCTCAATCAAAGTAGACAAAGGCACATCATTAAATTCAATAGGAGCGCTTTTATTAGCAACCAATTTCATAAGAGCATCAACTTTTTCACTCAAAGAAGAAATTTCTTCAACCGAATTAACTTTTTTACTAGTAGGAGTTCTTTCGGTATGCCATTGCGACTGATTTGCCATAATATTATCAAGCAATTTGGTGGATTCACCCAAAGTAATTTACATAAATGTACCACCCGAGCGGAATCCAAAAGATTACGAGAAACAAAATTCAACCCTACATAAAAAAATGTATGATCATCCAAAGATTTAACCCATGAGTTGGGCAATTCCTTAGCATCAGTTTCATCCTTTCCCAAAATTGTGCAACATGCTCATATTTAAGTTGCTTGAAATTCATGATCTGGGTTCTAAGGGAAATGATTTTTGCGGGAGAAAAATATTTAGTAATAAAAGCATATTTGCACTTATCCCAAGAATCGATACTATTGCAAGGTAAAGAAGAAAACCAAATTTTTGCACGATCTCGCAAAGAAAACGAGAATAATTTCAACTTCACAACATCATTGTCCACATCTTTTTTCTTTTGCATATCGCATAATTCAACGAATGTGTTAAGATGGGACGCGGCATCCTCATTAGGAGTACCAGAAAATTGATCTTTCATAACAAGATTCAGCAAAGCGGTATTAATGTCACAAGACTTCGCACTAGTGGTGGGAGGAGCAATCGGAGTGCTAATAAAATCATTGTTGTTGGTATTGGAGAAATCACACAACTTGGTGTTCTCTTGAGTCATTGTGACTACGCAACAAGATTGCACTAAAAACAGATCTGACAAGAAAACAACGAACAAAAAAGAGGGCGAATAAAACGGCAAATTTTTGTAAAGTGGAGGAGAGGAAAACGAGAGGCAAATGGAAAATAATGTAAATTGCAAGGAGATGAGATTTCTGATTAGGAACCTGGTAGATGTTGATGATGTCACCCCAGGAACGGCGACAGAAATTCCTTTTGATGCGGCTTGAACTACATCGGTATTTCCCAAAAGAGGAAGGGATGATGCAGCACAACTACGGTAGGTATTTCCCTCAGTGATGAGACCAAGGTTATCGAACCAGTAGGAGAACCACGCAACGATACATGAATGGCACCTACACACAAATAACAAATACTCGCAACCCGACATATTAAAGGGGTTGTCAATCCCTTTTGGGTAACGGCGCTAGAAATTGGCAAGTAGACGGGATAAAAATTGTGATAGATTGATAAATGCAAATAAAATCCAGCGAGGTATTTTTGGGTTTTTGGATTAATAGATCTGAAAATAAAAGCAAATAAAAATAGATCGCAAAGGCAAATATAATAAAGAAGAGACCCGGGGGCCGTAGGTTACACTAGCGGCTTCTCTCGAGAAAAATAGCAAACGGTGGGTAAACAAATTACTGTTGGGCAATTGATAGAACTTCAAATAATCATGATGATATCCGGGCAATGATCATTATATAGGCATCACGTCCAAGATTAGTAGACCGACTCCTACCTGCATCTACTACTATTACTCTACACATCGACCGCTATCCAGCATGTATCTAGTGTATTAAGTTCATAGAGAAACAGAGTAATGCAGTAAGAACGATGACATGATGTAGACAAGATCTATTTATGTACAAATAGACTCCATCATGTTATCCTTAATAGCAATGATGCATACATGTCGGTTCCCCTTCTGTCACTGGGATCAAGCACCGTAAGATCGAACCCATCACAAAGCACCTCTTCCCATTGCAAGATAGATAGATCAAATTGGCCAAACAAAACCCAAATATCGGAGAAGAAATATGAGGCTATAAGCAATCATGCATATAAGAGATCAAAAGACTCAAGTAACTCTCATGGATAAAAACATAGATCTGGTCATAAACTCAAAGTTCATCGGATCCCAACAAACACACCGCAAAAAAGAGTTACATCATATGGTTCTCCAAAAGACCATTTTATTGAGAATCAAACGAGAGAGAGAAAGCCATCTAGCTACTAACTACGGACCCGAAGGTCTACAAAAGACTACTCACGCATCATCGGAGAGGCACTAATGAGGATGATGAACCCCTCCGTGATGGTGTCTAGATTGGATCTGGTGTTTCTGGAACTTGCGGCGGCTGGAATTGATTTTCATCGACTCCCCTAGGGTTTCTGGAATATTGGGGTATTTATAAAGCAAAGAGGCAGTGCGGGAGGCCACCGATGGTGGGTTGTGGCCCCCTCGGGGCACCCCCAGGTGCTTCTCCGGCCCATTGTATGTCTTCTGGTCCATAAAAAATCCACAAAAAGTTTCGCTGCGTTTGGACTTTGTTTGGTATTGATTTCCTGCGATGTAAAAAACAAGAAAAAACAGCAACTGGCACTTGGCACTATGTCAATAGGTTAGTACCAAGGAATGATATAAAATGATTATAAAACATCCAAGAATGATAATATAACAGCATGGAACAATCAAAAATTATAGATACGTTGGAGACGTATAAGGAGGCTATACTTTAGAATTTTTTTACAAGTCTGCAACATACTCAATACATTTCCTATACTCTATACTTGGGGGCTAATATGGATATAAGTATATCAACAAGGCTAAAGAGGAGGGGGGTGATTTCATACCTCATATTTCTGCTTCATAAGCTGGACTAACCCGGATTCCATATCCCGGCTCGTGTGAAGGCGACTCAGATAGCCGCATACACGTCGCCTGCACTGAAGGAGGAGTAGCTCTCCAGGTACAGTTTGGCCTTGGCTTTCTCCAAGGAAGGTGATTCTTCCTTGGTACTATGCTTGGCTAGCACACTTGAGGCTCCTGATGTTGTATAAGCCGTCCCGGTGATAGTCACATCATCAGAATTCTTCTCAAAGGGGATCTCTTTAGTTGGTTTAGCAGGGGTCGGCGGCTTAGGGCTTGGTGGTCATGACTGGCGACCGGGTTAATCTCAGTATTCATTGGCTCATCAACCGTAGCATCAATTTGCGGTGGCGGATCATTCGCAAGGTCTTCAGGATTTTGAATTGAAGCCTCCGGGGCTTCGGGCACCTGCCCCTCCAGCTCAGCGGCCTTTGGGTCCTTTGAAGAGCCGCCCACAACGGCTTAGGGCTTGGTGGTCATGACTGGCGACCGGGTTAATCTCAATATTCATTGGCTCATCAACCGTAGCATCAATTTGCAGTGGCGGATCATTCGCAAGGTCTTCAGAATTTTGAATTGAAGCCTCCGGGGCCTCGGGCACCTGCCTCTCCAGCTCAGCAGCCTTGGGGTCCTTTGAAGAGCCGCCCACCTTTTGCTTCTTGCCCGCCTTTGCTACACCCCTGTAACAGGAATACAAGAGTCCATGAGTGTATCACTACAAATCATTTATGAACAAATGAAAATACTTACCCATGGGCAACCTTGAAAACAGGCATCTGAGTTCTAGTAGAGTCGCCGCACAATGGAGGTGTCCACTGGTAAGTTGAGTCGGAAGGATTAAGAGGTTGACGTACGAGACCGACTAATGGATAGAGAGAATCCGGGTTATGTGGCACCTCATTTTGACGCTTGCAAGGAGCAGGTGTGTTGGGTAAGTCAGACAGGACATCTTCAGTACCATCACTCCGAGTCTTACGCCTAGATTAATGTTGTTGTTTCTTCAAAAGAAAGTTGGGATCCAAATGAGCAAGAGGATGTGAAAATTTTACTTTCCAGATGACCCACCGAGTTTTCTATCTTGGCAAAGATTCCGAGTCAGAGGAAATTATAGTTACCTCTGCTGCGTCGGCATGACTGGTCTCAGCCTCTTCCTGAGAGGTATTGATCCATCCATTTTGCATAATGCTTTTATATCGATATTTATTGCATTATGGGTTGTTATTACACATTATGTCACAATACTTATGCCTATTCTCTCTTATTTTACAAGGTTTACATAAAGAGGGAGAATGCCGGCAGCTGGGATTCTGGGCTGGAAAAGGAGCAAATATTAGAGACCTATTCTGCATAGCTCCAAAAGTCCTGAAACTCCACGGAAGACGTTTTCCAAATATATAAAAAATACTGAGAGCAAGAACTTCACCAGGGGGGGCATACCCTGCCCACAAGGGTGGGGGCGCACCCTACCCCCCTGGGTGCGCCCCCTACCTCGTGGGCCCCCTGGTGGCCCTCCGGTGGCCATCTTCTACTATATGAAGTCTTTCGATGGGAAAAAACATAAGCCATCTTCTCGGACGAAACTCCGCCGCCACGAGGCAGAACCAATCTAGGGCTCTAGCGGAGCTGTTCTGCCGGGGAAACTTCCCTCCTGGAGGGGGAAATCATCGCCATCGTCATCACCAATGCTCCTCTCACCGAGAGAGGGCAATCTCCATCAACATCTTCATCAGCACCATCTCCTCTCAAAACCCTAGTTCATCTCTTGTATCCAATTCTTGTCTCCAAGTCCGGGATTGGTGCTAGTAGGTTGCTAGTAGTGTTAATTACTCCTTGTAGTTGATGCTAGTTGGTTTAATTGGTGGAAGATCATATGTTCATATCCTATATGCATATTAATACCCCTCTGATTATGAACATGTTTATGCTTTGTGAGTAGTTGATTTTGTTCTTGAGGACATGGGAGAAGTCTTGCTATTAGTAGTCATGTGAATTTGTTATTCGTTCGATATTTTGATGAGATGTATGTTGTCTCTCATCTAGTGGTGTTATGTGAACGTCGACTACATGACACTTCACCATTGTTTGGGCCTAGAGGAAGGCATTGGGGAGTAATAAGTAGATGATGGGTTGCTAGAGTGACAGAAGCTTAAACCCTAGTTTATGCGTTGCTTCGTAAGGGGCTGATTTGGATCCATATGTTTCATGCTATGGTTAGGTTTACCTTAATACTTTTGTTGTAGTTGCGGATGCTTGCAATAGAGGTTAATCATAAGTGGGATGCTTGTCCAAGTAAGGGCAGTACCCAAGCACCGGTCCACCCACATACCAGATTATCAAAGTACCGAACGCGAATCATATGAACATGATGAAAACTAGCTTGGCGATATTCCCACGTGTCCTCGGGAGCGCTTTTCTCTATATAAGAGTTTGTCCAGGCTTGTCCTTCGCTACAAAAGGATTGGGCCACCTTGCTGCACTTTATTTACTTTTGTTACTTGTTGCTCATTACAAATTATCCTATCACAAAACTATCTGTTACCACTTATTTCAGTACTTGCAGAGAATACCTTGCTGGAAACCGCTTATCATTTCCTTCTGCTCCTCGTTGGGTTCGACACTCTTACCTATCGAAAGGACTATGATAGATCCCCTATACTTGTGGGTCATCAGGTATCAGCGTCAATAAGTTGCATAAAGAAAGGACCAAGGGAGTCAAGTTCTACCTCTAACTCGTCATCAAGTGTGAGAAGCTCTTCAGCTGTTGGTTTCTTGCGGTGAGCCGGCGCGCGAGTCTTTCCTTTAACCTTCTTAATAGGCACGACGACTTGTAATTTCTTCTTCCAGAAAGAAGATTCGACCTGTATGCGGGTTCATATGTGCAATAAGTTAAGGATATAAAACACAAGAGATAGGTATGAAAGGTGAAGGTTCATCCAAGATACTTACAGCTGGAGGCGGATTAAGCGTGTAGAAAGGGTTCAATCCCACTTTACGACAATTTTCCAGAGGCCCCCCAAGCAATGATTTTACCATATCAATGGTTTCCTTATCAGTCAAGGATGTCTGATTATAGCATTGAGGATCCTTCTGATCACCGGTGTATTTACAAATTAAGCCGTTGTGCCGGCTCAATGGCAAAATTCTCCAAG
Organism: Triticum aestivum; assembly: GCF_018294505.1. NCBI lineage: Eukaryota > Viridiplantae > Streptophyta > Magnoliopsida > Poales > Poaceae > Triticum > Triticum aestivum. The sequence goes on along the minus strand of NC_057800.1, from coordinate 400,237,083 downwards.
AGACCCAATAGCAGACCAGATCAATTCGAGATAAGCTGTTAGCTACCAGAGACCTTATCTTTGAAAATGTAGATGAATATTTCACCCGCTCCGCAAACAGTAATACGATCCGGAAGCTCGTGGCTAGGGGCTGAGCCGGAAAGGAGGTAAACCCAGCAGGGGATTTTCATCAGCTGGGTATCTTGGCAGTAGAACCAAGTATAATTCCAATCTTTGAGGTGACTAGGCAGTGTGGCTTGCTACCTCTTGAGCACTCCATTGGATTTCCTTGAAGAGGAAAGGATGCTGCAGCAAAGTAGCTTAAGTATTTCCCTCGGTTTTTGAGAACCAAGGTATCAATCCAGTAGGAGGCTACGCGCGAGTCCCTCATACCTGCACAAAACAAATAACTCCTCGCAACCAACGCGATAAGGGGTTGTCAATCCCTTCACGGTTACTTACAATAGTGAGATATGATAGATATGATAGAATAATATTTTTGGTATTTTTGTGATAAAGATGCAAAGTAAAATAAAAGCAAAGTAAAAAAGCAAAGGAAATAACTAAGTGTTGGAAGATTAGTATGATGAAGATAGACCCGGGGGCCATAGATTTCACTAGTGGCTTCTCTCAAGAGCATAAGTATTTTACGGTGGGTGAACGAATTACTGTTGAGCAATTGACAGAATTGAGCATAGTTATGAGAATATCTAGGTATGATCATGTGTATAGGCATCACGTCCGAGATAAGTAGACCGACTCCTGCCTGCATCTACTACTATTACTCCACTCATCAATCGCTATCCAGCATGCATCTAGAGTATTAAGTTCATGAAAACGGAGTAACGCCTTAAGCAAGATGACATGATCTAGAGGGATATATTCACGCAATATGATAAAAAAACCATCTTGTTATCCTCGATGGCAACAATACAATACGTGCCTTGCTGCCCCTACTGTCACTGGGAAAGGACACCGCAAGATTGAACCCAAAGCTAAGCACTTCTCCCATTGCAAGAAAGATCAATCTAGTAGGCCAAACCAAACTGATAATTCGAAGAGACTTGCAAAGATAACCAATCATACATAAAAGAATTCAGAGAAGATTCAAATATTGTTCATAGATAATCTTGATCATAAACCCACAATTCATCGGTCTCAACAAACACACCGCAAAAAGAAGATTACATCGAATAGATCTCCACAAGAGAGGGGGAGAACATTGTATTGAGATCCAAAAAGAGAGAAGAAGCCATCTAGCTAATAACTATGGACCCAAAGGTCTGAGGTAAACTACTCACACTTCATCAAAGAGGCTATGGTGTTGATGTAGAAGCCCTCCATGATGGATGCCCCCACCGGCGGAGCTCCGGAACAGGCCCCAAGATGGGATCTCATGGATACAGAAGATTGCGGTGGTGGAATTAGGGTTTTGGCTCTGTATCTGATCATTTGGGGGTATGTAGGTATATATAGGAGGAAGGAGTACGTCGGTGGAGCAACAGGGGGCCCACGAGGGTGGAGGGCGTGCCTGTGGCGGTAGGCGCACCATCCTACCTTGTGGCCTCCATGTTGGTTGCTTGACGTAGGGTCCAAGTCTCCTGGGTCTTGTTCGTTCCAAAAATCACGTTCCCGAAGGTTTCATTCCGTTTGGACTCCGTTTGATATTCCTTTTCTTCGAAACCCTAAAATAGGCAAAAAACAACAATTCTAGGCTGGGCCTCCGGTTGATAGGTTAGTCCCAAAAATAATATAAAAGTGGATAATAAAGCCTAGTAATGTCCAAAACAATAGATAATATAGCATTGAGCAATCAAAAATTATAGATACGTTGGAGACGTATCAAGCATCCCCAAGCTTAATTCCTGCTCGTCCTCGAGTAGGTAAATGATAAAAAAGATAATTTTTGATGTGAAGTGCTACTTGGCATAATTTTAATGTAATTCTTCTTAATTGTGGTATGAATATTCAGATCCGAAAGATTCAAGATAAAAGTTTATTATTGACATAAAAATAATAATACTTCAAGCATACTAACAGAGCAATCATATCTTCTCAAAATAACATGGCCAAAGAAAGTTATCCCTACAAAATCATATAGTCTGGCTATGCTCTATCTTCACCACACAAAGTATTTAAATCATGCACAAGCCCGATGACAAGCCAAGCAATTGTTTCATACTTTTGACATTCTCAAACTTTTTCAATCTTCACGCAATACATGAGCGTGAGCCATGGATATAGCACTATATGTGGAATAGAATGGTGGTTGTGGAGAAGACAAAAAAGGGAGAAGATAGTCTCACATCAACTAGGTGTATCAACGGGCTATGGAGATGCCCATCAATAGATATCAATGTGAGTGAGTAGGGATTGCCATGCAACGGATGCACTAGAGATATAAGTATATGAAAGCTCAACAAAAGAAACTAAGTGGGTGTGCATCCAACTTGCTTGCTCATGAAGACCTAGGGCATTTTGAGGAAGCCCATCATTGGAATATACAAGCCAAGTTCTCACTAGTATATGAAAGTAACGAAATGGGAGACTCTCTATCATGAATATCATGGTGCTACTTTGAAGCACAAGTGTGGTAAAGGATAGTAACATTGTCCCTTCTCTCTTTTTCTCTCATTTTTTTATTTGGGCCTTTTCTCTTTTTTTATGGCCCCTTTTCTTTCCCCTTTTTTTATTTTTCGTCTGGAGTCTCATCCCGACTTGTGGGGGAATCATAGTCTCCATCATCCTTTCCTCACTGGGACAATGCTCTAATAATGATGATCATCACACTTTTATTTTCTTACAACTCAACAAGTACAACTCGATACTTAGAAAAAATATGACTCTATATGAATGCCTCCGGCGGTGTACCGGGATATGCAATGAATCAAGAGTGACATGTATGAAAGAATTATGAATGGTGGCTTTGCCACAAATACGATGTCAACTACATGATCATGCTAAGCAATACGACAATGATGGAGTGTGTCATAATAAACGGAACGGTGGAAAGTTGCATGGCAATATATCTCAGAATGGCTATGGAAATGCCATAATAGGTAGGTATGGTGGCTGTTTTGAGGAAGGTATATGGTGGGTGTATGATACCGGCGAAAGGTGTGCGGTATTAGAGAGGCTAGCAATGGTGGAAGGAAGAAAAGTGCGTATAATCCATGGACTCAACATTAGTCATAAAGAACTCATATACTTATTGCAAAATTCTACAAGTTATCAAAGCATAGTATTACATGCATGCTCCTAGGGGGGTAAATTGGTAGGAAAAGACCATCGCTCGTCCCCGGCCGCCACTCATAAGGAAGACAATCAAAAAATAAATCATGCTCTGACTTCATCACATAACGGTTCACCATACGTGCATGCTATGGGAATCACAAACTTTAACACAAGTATTTCTCAAATTTACAACTACTCAACTAGCATAACTTTAATATCACCATCTTCATATCTCAAAACAATTATCAAGCATCAAACTTCTCATAGCATTCAACACACTCATAAGAAAGTTTTTACTATTCTTGAATACCAAGCATATTAGGATTATTAAGCAAATTACCATGCTATTTAAGACTCTCAAAATAATCTAAGTGAAGCATGAGATATCAATATTTTCTATAAAACAATTCCACCACCATGCTCTAAAAAATATAAGTGAAGTACTACAGCAAAACTGTATAACTCAAATGATATAAGCGAAGCACATAGAGTATTCTAACAAATTCCAAATCATGTATGGCTATCTAAAAAGGTGTGTACATCAAGGATGATTGTGGTAAACTAAAAAGCCAAGACTCAAATCATACAAGACGCTCCAAGCAAAACACATATCATGTGGTGAATAAAAATATAGCTCCAAGTAAAGTTACCGATAGAAGTAGACGAAAGAGGGGATGCCTTCCGGGGCATCCCCAAGCTTTGGCTTTTAGGTGTCCTTAGATTATCTTGGGGGTGCCATGGGCATCCCCAAGCTTAGGCTCTTGCCACTCCTTGTTCCATAATCCATCAAATCTTTACCCAAAACTTGAAAACTTCACAACACAAAACTTAAAGTAGAAAATCTCGTGAGCTCCGTTAGCGAAAGAAAACAAAAGACCACTTCAAGATACTGTAATGAACTCATTCTTTATTTATATTGGTGTTAAACCTACTGTATTACAACTTATCTATGGTTTATAAACTATTTTACTAGCCATAGATTCATCAAAATAAGCAAACAACTCACGAAAAACAGAATCTATCAAAAGCAGAACAGTCTGTAGTAATTTGTAGCTAGTGCAAGATCTGGAAACCCAAAAATTCTAAAATAAATTTCTGGACGTGAGTAATTTATCTATTAATAATCTTAAAAAATAATTAACTAAATATCACTTCCCAAATAAAAATGGCAGCAGTTCTCGTGAGCGCTAAAGTTTCTGTTTTTTTACAGCGAGATAACAAGACTTTCCCCAAGTCTTCCCAACGGTTCTACTTGGCACAAACACTAATTAAACACAAAAAAACACAACCAAAACAGAGGCTAGTTAAATTATTTATTACTAAAAAGGAGCAAAAAGCAAGGAATAAAAATAAAATTGGGTTGCCTCCCAACAAGCGCTATCGTTTAACGCCCCTAGCTAGGCATAAAAAGCAAGGATAGATCCAGGTATTGCCATCTTTGGTAGGCAATTCTTCAATGAGACATCTATTATCCTTAGAAATTTCTTTCTTTTTAGTTATTGTCAAACTTTTAGGCACAAGATCGAAAAATTCATTTGTAACAAATGGTTCCTTAATGATAGCAACAAGATTGGGATAAATACTGATAGATTTGAGATCCGCAATTTCCTTACTAGATGATTCACCCTTATTTTTAGGAACATACATAAGCTTGGCGATTTTAGTAGGAGGACTTGGAGTATTCTTTACGGAAGAAAAATCGGTTCCCAAGTTGGTAATGATATCTTCAAGTTTATCGATCCTAGTGGAATCATGATTTATTTTCTCATTAACTATGGGTTCCTTCTCTTTAATATTTTTCAAAGTGACTCCTACTTTAGATCCATATTGAGAGATTCTGTTGTGGATCTTTTTATCCAAATTTTCAATTAACTCTACGGTAGCAACCTTATTTTCAATAATTTCGAGCCTTTGCATTACATGCTCCAAAGTTAATACAGTTCCATTAACCAAAAGAGGGGGGAGCCAAACAAATCTATCATAGCATTATAAGAATCAAAAGTATGGCTACCTAAGAAATTCCCTCCGGTAATGGTATCAAGGATATATCTATACCAAGGATTAACACCTACATAAAAATTGCGGAGAAGAACGGAAGTAGATTGCTTCCTGGTAGATCTATTTTGAGCATTGCAAATTCTATACCAAGCATCTTTCAGACTTTCTCCCTCCCTTTGTTCAAAATTTAGGACTTCATTATCGGGAGACAACGGAGAGGATAGAGGACTAGCCATAACGACAAGCAAGCAACCCAACACACGAGCAAATAAGAAACGGGCAAAAAGAGGCAAATAAAGAAAGAGAGGGAGGATAGAGAGAGAGGGCGAATAAAACGGCAAGGGTGAAGTGGGGGAGAGGAAAACGAGAGGCAAATGGCAAATAATGTAATGCGGGAGATAAGGGTTGTGATGGGTACTTGGTATGTTGACTTTTGCGTAGACTCCCCGGCAACGGTGCAAGAAATCTTCTTGCTACCTCTTGAGCACTGAGTTGGATTTCCTTAAAGAGGAAAGGATGATGCAGCAAAGTAGCGTAAGTATTTCCCTCCGTTTTTGAGAACCAAGGTATCAAACCAGTAGGAGGCTACACGCGAGTCCCTCATACCTACACAAAACAAATAACTCCTCGCAACCAACGCGATAAGGGGTTGTCAATCCCTTCACGATCACTTACGAGAGTGAGATCTGATAGATATGATAGAACAATATTTTTGGTATTTTTGTGATAAAGATGCAAAGTAAAATAAAAGCAAAGGAAATAACTAAGTATTGGAAGATCAATATGGTGAAGATAGACCCGGGGGCCATAGGTTTCACTAGTGGCTTCTCTCAAGAGCATAAGTATTTTACGGTGGGTGAACGAATTACTGTTGAGCAATTGACAGAATTGAGCATAGTTATGAGAATATCTAGCTATGATCATGTGTATAGGCATCACGTCCGAGACAAGTAGACCGACTTCTGCCTGCATCTACTACTATTACTCCACTCATCGACCGCTATCCAACATGCATCTAGAGTATTAAGTTCATGAAAACAGAGTAACACCTTAAGCAAGATGACATGATGTAGAGGGATAAATTCATGCAATATGATAAAAAAACATCTTGTTATCCTCGAAGGCAACAATACAATACAAGCCTTGCTGCCCCTACTATCACTGGGAAAGGACACCGCAAGATTGAACCCATAGCTAAGCACTTCTCCCATTGCAAGAAAGATCAATCTAGTAGGCCAAACCAAACTGATAATTCAAAGAGACTTGCAAAGATAACAAATCATACATAAAAGAATTTAGAGAAGATTCAAATATTGTTCATAGATAATCTTGATCATAAACCCACAATTCATCGGTCTCAACAAACACACCGCAAAAAGAAGATTACATCGAATAGATCTCCACAAGAGAGGGGGAGAACATTGTATTGAGATCCAAAAAGAGAGAAGAAGCCATCTAGCTAATAACTATGGACCCGAAGGTCTGAGGTCAACTACTCACACTTCATCGGAGAGGCTATGGTGTTGATGTAGAAGCCCTCCGTGATGGATGCCCCCTCCGGCGGAGCTCCAGAACAGGCCGCAAGATGGGATCTCGTGGATACAGAAGGTTGCGGTGGTGGAATTAGGGTTTTGGCTCCCTAACTGATCGTTTGGGGGTACGTAGGTATATATAGGAGGAAGGAGTACGTCGGTGGAGCAACAGGGGGCCCACGAGGGTGGAGGGCGCGCCTGGGGGGTAGGCACGCCCCCTACCTCGTGGCCTCCCTATTGGTTTCTTGACGTAGGGTCCAAGTCTCCTGGGTCTTGTTCGTTCCAAAAATCATGTTCCCGAAGGTTTCATTCCGTTTGGACTCCGTTTGATATTCCTTTTCTTCGAAACCCTAAAATAGGCAAAAAAATAGCAATTCTGGGCTGGGCCTCCAGTTAATAGGTTAGTCCCAAAAATAATATAAAAGTGGATAATAAAGCCCAATAATGTCCAAAACAGTAGATAATATAGCATGGAGCAATCAAAAATTATAGATACGTTGGAGACGTATCATGGCTGTAGGAAAAATGATGTCTCTTCGCCTCTGAATGGAAATCCCACCAAGTTCGAGACTAGGCCCATCTGTCATATCAGTTTGGCGGTTGAGATAAAAATATTCTCTGAATAGGTCAACCTCAGGCTCTTGTTGAAGGAGTTGCATATGTTGGAGATGGAATTGGGGCCAGTGTCTTGAGGATGAAGGTTATAAAAGTGTAGAACATCCCGGAAGAACTTTGACCCGGGTGGTGAGAAGCCACGGAGGAGGTGACCCGAAAAGACAATAACTTCACCTTCTCGGGGTTGAGGAGTAGTTTCAGAGCTGGGAACCCGCCATTGAACAACCTATTTGGATGGCAAAACTCCCATATCTACATATTCACCTAATGAGAGCTCGGAGACTCTGCTGGCAGCCCAGTCGCAAGAAGTGGGAGCCCTAGTCATTGTCGGCGGGTTAAAAGCTACAGCCTGGGGGTAAAAGCATGATGGGTTAATATTATGGTGATAAGCCGCTTAAAGGTTATACTGATAATTCAGTAGCTGCAAGCTGGTTATGGATCCAAGCTAAATCATTATTATAAACATGGAGAAACCATAAGTTGTCCTTATAAGAGGGTAAGGTGACTCTCGAGGTAACTGATATATGGTGAGTTACAGATTCATGGTTAAGCCGGCCAGGTGCTCGCGGGTTACAGAGTCATTATTTAAGCCGCCCGAATAAAGAATGGCGGGTCAGTTGTCTATGAAATCAAGGTTGTTGAAATTTTGATAAGTGCTGGACAAACAAGTTCCACAGGATGCAACTATATTTATGGATCTATGGCAGCTCAAAAAGAAAAAAAAATCTAAATCTAAGATGCAACAGAGAAGAACTAGCGAGCTACGTATTGATCCAAAGAGTAAGAAGATTTATCTAAGATGCAAGATAGAGGTTGAAAACAACGGGTGCTCTGGTTGTATATAATTTTTGGATTGACCTACATTTTCTAAGCAAGAGATGGATGAACTTCGACGAACTACGACGAACTCCGTGAACTAGGGCATCCTAATGTGGATCTGAACAAAGGGAAGAGTATTACCTTAGGATTTTAGTGAAGAGCGAAGGGGCACTGCAGCTCTCTGGTCCAAATAGGATGATGCAGCAGCCTCAACGGAGCGGCTGGCGCAATTCCATGGTGACAACAGAGCTCCGGTGGCAACGGGCGGCGCGAGGAAGAAGAAGAAGCGAGGGAGACAGGGGTAAAAGTGAAAAAGGAAGCCCCCCGTCCCTATTTATAAGGGGAAAGTGAAACAGTAAAATGGCAGGCGTGGACATCGAGGAGGCGTCATGATTATCTCAACAGTGGAGGCACCTCGAATCTCGGATGACCAATTACTGCAAAAAGATTCATTGTGATGTCATCGGTTTTTTCTGCATTTATTTCACATGACGCCATGGCGGGTTACAAAGATCCGTTCAAGACTAAATGTTGGGAGGAGTCAAAGAAGACTCACCAACCAGATGCAGTGAAGATTGACATGAACATGTTCAAATCAATCTGGGGCCTAATGTTGGGGATATAACCCCTTGGTGTGACCCGCCCAAGAGGGGCGGGTTACACAGTTGGCAACTCATAACTGAAAGAACAAATAGGCTCAATAAGATATGAAGACTGGAGGCGGCTTACAAGAAAGGCCCATTGAGGGCCCAAGATCTGGAGATGGCGTCTTAACCCGGAGGTGTGAGCCACCATGATGGCAACTTGCCTAGCAAGGAAGGCGACTTAGAACCCGAGTTGGTTACGTTGGGTAATCCGATTTGGACTCTTGTAAGCATAGGGCCTCTGTAGAATATATGAATTGCACAATGTATTGCTCTCGTGCATAGACACGTATATATGATGTACAAAGGTAGGCCACGGGCCTCAACTATACAAGGAACTAGGAGGCGGACCCAATACACAATATGCACGTAACACATATACTCAACACCCTCCCCCCCCCCCCCCGCAGTCGAAGCGGCACTGCGGCTGACGCAAAGACTGGACCGGAACTCCTCAAATGACGCCGTAGGCAAGCCCTTGGTCATGATATCTGCAAATTGTTGGGAAGTAGGGACGTGTAAAACACGAATATGGCCAAGGGCCACCTGTTCTCGAACAAAATGAATATCCAACTCAATATGCTTGGTCCATCGATGATGCACCAGGTTAGCAGAGAGGTAGACCGCTGAGACGTTGTCGCAGTAGACCATTGTGGCACGGTCAACAGGGCAAGAGAGCTCCTGAAGCAGCTGGCGAAGCCACGAACACTCGGCGACGGTGTTAGCCACCGCGCGATACTCAGCCTCAGCACTGGAAAGAGAGACCGTAGGCTGCCGCTTGGACGACCACGAGATGAGTGAGGGTCCAAGGTAGAAACAATAGTCCGAAGTGGAGCGACGAGTGTCAGGGCAGCCCGCCCAGTCTGCATCAGAGTAGGCGGTGAGGGTGGTGTCGACAGAGGCGTGAAGCGTGATGCCAAGATCCATAGTGCCACAGATATAGCGGAGAATCCGCTTGACGGCAGCCCAGTGAACGTCTCGAGGAGCATGCATATGAAGACACACCTGTTGCATGGCATACTGGATCTCCGGTCGAGTCAGGGTGAGGTACTTGAGAGCACCAACGATAAATCGATAGAAAGCAGCATCCGAAGCAGGAGAACCACCTGTGGCAGAAAACTTGGCCTTCGTATCAACATGTGTAGCGGCGGGCTTGCAGTTAAGCATGCCAGTGCGCTCCAGGAGCTCGTGAGCGTACTTCCGCTGATGAAGGAAGAAGCCATCCGGACGGTGCAACACCTCGACCCCGAGGAAGTAGTGCAAAGGACCCAAGTCCTTGATGGCGAACTCAGCGCGAAGACGAGCTGTGAGATGACTAAGGAGACCAGCCATACATGCAGTCAGGATGATGTCGTCGACATAGAGCAGCAAGTAGACCGTGTCAGAGCCCTGATGATAGACGAAGAGCGAGGCGTCCGATGCGCTGGTACCAAGCGCGCGGAGCCTGCTTGAGTCCGTACAAGGACCGCGAAAGCAGGCACACGTGGCCGGGAAGCGTCGGGTCAACAAATCCGGTGGGCTGCTGGCAGAAGACCTGCTACTCGAGGTGACCATGGAGGAAGGCGTTGGAGACGTCCATCTGGTGCACCGGCCAAGCACGGGAGACCGCAAGGTGGAGAACCGTGCGTATCGTGCCGGGCTTGATGACCGGGGCGAAGGTGTCGGTGAAGTCGATGCCAACACGCTGTCGGAAGCCATGAACGACCCAGCGTGCTTTGTAGCAATCAAGGGTACCATCAGGACGGAGCTTGTGTTTAAAGACCCACTTCTCGGTAATCACGTTGGCGTGCCGGGGACGGGGAACAAGCCGCCATGTCCGGTTGCGCAACAGGGCGTCAAACTCCTCTTGCATCGCAGCCATCCAGAGGGGGTCACGAAGAGCGGCTCGAACAGAGGATGGCAACAACGACGGCTCAGAGCTGGACGCCGCATGGACGTAGTCATCCGAGGCGTAGCACGAGCTTGGGCGGAAAACGCATGTACGGGCGCGGGTGTCCGGACCGGCCACAGGCGCCGAGGGGGCCAGGGCGCCAAGAGGGCCGTGGGCCTCGGGGGTGCCGGGGGGGCGTGGGCACCGGGGGCGCCGGGGGGGGGCGCGGGGGCCGCCAAGGGGGCCGCGGGCACCAGGGACGCCGGGAGGGCCGCGGGCGCCGAGGGGGTTGCGGGGGCCGCAGGCGCCAACGTCGGGGGCGCCGAGGGCGCCAGCGCCGCAGCTGTAGGAGGCGCCGCATGCGGGGGCGCGCCTCAAAGCCAGGGGCGGCCAAGAGAGGCACGCGAGCGCCCTAGGAGAGGCGTCGAGGAGCCCGCATCACCGGTGGCGGGAGGAACAGCTGGGGGTACTTGATGAAACGGTACACATGCTCATCAAAGTAAACGTGCCGGGAAGTGAACACACGGTGGGAGATGGGATCGTAACACCAATATCCCTTGGAGTTGGAGGGGTAGCCGATGAAGATGCAAGCGACAGAACGAGGTGCGAGTTTGTGAGGAGCGGAGTCGGCAATGCTAGGATAGCAAAGGCACCCAAAAATACGCAAGCCATCATAAGATGGGGGCGTACCGAAGAGAAGATGATGAGGTGCATAGTTCCACCATGGGCGGCAAGGGCGAAGGTTAAGGAGAAGAGAAGTAGTGGCGAGTGCGTCCGGCCAGAAACGAGGCGACACATTAGCATGGAACAGGAGTGTGCGAACGCAGTCGTTCAGAGTGCGAAGGACGCGTTCGGCTCGACCATTCTGCTGTGAAGTATATGGGCATGTGAGACGAAAAATTGTGTCGTGGTGCGACAGAAAAGTGCGAAAAGCAAGGTTGTCGAACTCTTTTCCATTGTCAGTCTGAAGAGCAAGGATGGGACGCCCAAACTGCATGCTGACATAGGAGTAAAAAGCCGTCAAAGTGGAGAGTGCATCCGACTTCCTGCGCAAAGGAAAAGTCCAGACATAATGAGAATAATCATCAAGAATAACCAGATAATATAAATAGCCCGAATTACTAGGAACCGGAGAGGTCCACGCATCGCTATGGATCAACTGAAAAGGAAAAGAAGCTATGGTGGTGGAGTTATTGAACGGGAGGCGAACATGTTTGCCAACATGACAGGCATGACAGGTGTGGTCCTTAATCTTATGACAACTGAAACTGAAACTCCTAAGAATATGATGAAGTGTGACGGGGTTGGGGTGAACCAAGCGAGCGTGCCAGAGATCAACTCCAGCAGAGAGAGCAACCGGTGCGGTGGTGGTGGATGAGGACGAATGCACCGAATAGAGCTTGTCGGGGCTATCACATCGATGGAGTACCATCCTGGTTCGAGCGTCCTTGACACAAAAACCAAGCTCGTCAAATTCAGCAATGACATGATTTTCACGAGTGAAACAACGAACGGAGATAAGATTCTTAATAAGATGAGGAGACACAAGTATGTTAGACAAAGATAAAGGCGCAGAAGTAGAAGGAAAAGAAGTGTGCCCAACATGTGTGATAGGAAGTGTGGAACCGCCGTCGACAATGATGCGGCGGTCGGTAGAGACATGAGTGAAGGAGGCAAGGTTACCAGGATGAGCAAACATGTGAGTTGTGGCACTAGTGTCCATGTACCAATCACCACCTCCAGTGTAGTAGTTCGGCATAGGAGTGGCATGCAGTCCGGTGAGGAGCACCGGGTCCCAAGGCGCCAGCGGCAGGGCCGGCGAGGGGGGCGAAGACGCCATGGGGAAGCCGTAACCGCCGCTCAGCTACGGCGGTGGGTACTCGCCAGACGGCTACGGAGCCGCGTAGTACGCATGATGCGCCGAGGGGGCCGGGCGCGCCGGGGGGGCCGCGGGCAGCGAGTGGCCCACTGATGACCCCCACCAGTACCCAGGAGACTTGTACGCTGGCGGAGACCCGGACGTGGAAGCGGGCGGAGCCCCATATGCCCCATACGTGGGAACGGGCGCGTCGTAGGTGGCGGTCGCCCCGTACGATGGTGGGGCCGGCGGGGGCCGCGCTAGAGGGCACCGGCGGCGAGATGGCAAAGACGGCAGCGGACGGGCCGGCGGACGCCATCGCTGGTACGACAGCGACGGTCGGCGCGGTCGACGCGGTTGGGCAGCAGCAGCAATGCGGTTGGCAATGCGGTTGGCAGTCGCGGGCGAGTGGATCGGGCGGCGCGCCTGATGGCATCGCAGGTGACGCGCCTTGCATGGCGCCATACGCATAGCCATGCAAGGGCAGCGAGGCAAAACAAGGCTGATCCGTTGGCTGGCCTTGCATGGCGCAGTTCGCATGGCTGTACGCATAGCCTTGCAAGGAGGCAAAACAAGGCTGGCCCGTTGGCTGTTCCACAGGCGGATGTTAACCTGCTGACTGGTGCCCCAACCAGGACACGGGAGCCCCGTATCCATGCGGAGGCGGAGGGGCAACGCCGTAGTGAGCGGCGGCGCGCGGGGGGGGGGGGGGGTCAGAGGCCGAAGCGGCGGCCGGGGCAGGCGAAGATCGCGGTGGCGGAGGCGACGACAGTGCGGAGGCCATTATCGAAGTGATCGATAGGGAGAGAGCGGGGCGGCGGCGGCGACGCGGAGGAGACGTGTGGTGGCGGCGGAAGGCTAGGGTTAGAACCCGGAAACTGATACCATGTAGAATATATGAATTGCACAATGTATTGCTCTCGTGCATAGACACGTATATATGATGTACAAAGGTGGGCCATGGACCTCAACTATACAAGGAACTAGGAGGTGAACCCAATACACAATATGCACATAACACATATACTCAACAACCTCGACCTGTGTATATAAAGGCAAGACCCTACGGTGGTTTAACTTAGGTTACAATCGATCGAGAGCTAGGTTAAGTGATTTCGCTCCCTTGTAACCGGTACTCAATCAATACAACACAAAGCAGGACGTATGATTTTACCTCATTGGTGAGGGGCCGAACCTGGGTAAACTCGTGTCTCTCGCCCCGTTCAACCCCTTCGAGCTAACCTACGTTGCGATGGCTCCACACCTAAGTCCTTTCACCAGGGCATCTATCGTGACAAAACCACGACAAGGAGCACGATTGGTGATGTCTTTGAGTATTGCTACCACCTTCGTTCATAGGTGCACTCTCTACCCTTTTGGTGTCTTGATGCCAAAGGGGGAGAGAGTTTAGGGATTTGCTGTGTCTTGTGTTGATTCTTGTGTCGAGTGTGTGTCGTCTTCGAGTGTGTTGCTTATTTGGTGTTGCTTTCCTCGCTCGAACTCTTTCATTTGGTATGCGTCTGGCTTACGTGTTTGAGACCATATGGTGTGAGACTTATGTGCTACCCTATCTTTATATATTATGTCGAGTACTTCGTTAGTGTTTGAGATATATTATGTTTACGCCATTATCTTTATGCTCACATGCTAGTCCTTGCTTTCTTATTCTTGGCTTCTACTTTGTTTATGCAAGGGTATTGCTTGTCTATAAAATATAGGGGGAGTGTTGATCCTAGTGTGTGTGCGTTGCATTCCATAAGCATATCTATTTAGTGCACACATCTAGGGGGGCATCTATATTTTGTATAGAGTGGGTTTGCTTATTATCTAGTTATATTCGTTGTGCAAATTATGTGTTGTCATAAATCCACCAAAAAGGGGGAGATTGTTAGGGCATATTTCTCCCTTAGTGGTTTTGGTGATTGATGACAATACTTTTGCGGACTTATCATGTGCATTGAGCATTTCAGATATTCTGTCATAAGGCACAAGACGATTAATGCCCATCGAAGTCTACTACAGGATGCGGTTTATTTTCCTGCATTTCTTTTCGGTGGATTTGAGTCGTAGGATATAACCGTACTATCAAGAGGGGGTCCGCTTCGGAAAGGTTTGGTGGAATCATCACATACACTCTCATATTGCACCTTTGTCTCCTTTCCGCTTCTTTGGAGTAGTCCCTCTGTTTGTTGTAGAGATGGTGGAGAGCTACAAGCGATAGTACCGCGGGTGGCAGCGGTAGTACCGCTGCTAGTTCCTCTTGCACTACCGCTCTCTGCTGAGGTCTCGACTTTTCATGTCGGGTTCTATAGTAGTACCTCTGGGTCTCTACCATGCAACCTCATTAGACCCTGCAGGACAAGCGGAAGTGGGAGCGGTAGTACCGCCTGAGGCGGTAGTACCACCCCTACCACCGCCGCCACTACTGCTCGACGCCCTGTTCTCCCCTCTTACCTCTATTTTTCTCGACACTATAGGAAGCGGTAGTACCGCTTGTGTGCGGGCTGAGAAGAGCATAACGGTTGGATTTGTTCCCCCCTATAAAAGGGGGGCTTCTTCCTCAAGAAGACTTACCTCTTATTCTCCCAAGCTCCATTGTTGCTCCAAAGCTCTTTTTGACCGATCTCTCTTCCTAGCCAATCAAACTTGTTGATTTTCTATGGATTGGTTGAGAAGGCCCCGATCTACATTTCCACCAAGAGAAATTTGACCCCCCCACTAATCTCTTGTGGATCTTGTTACTCTTGGGTGTTTGAGCACCCTAGACATCCGAGGTCACCTTGGAGCCACATTCCATTGTGGTGAAGCTCCATGGTATTGTTGGGAGCCTCCAATTTAGTTGTGGAGAGAGCCCCAACCTTGTTCGTAAAGGTTCAGTCGCCGCCTTCAAGGGCACCACTAGTGAAACCACATCTTCTCATATTTGTGTGAGGGCGTGAGGAGAATACGGTGGCCCTAGTGGTTTCTTTGGGAGCATTGTGCCTCCACACCGCTCCAACGAAGTCGTACTTCCTCTCAAAGGGAAGGAACTTTGGTAACACATCCTTGTCTCCCCCAACTCCACTTGTGGTTATCTCTTACCTTTACTTTGTGCAAGCTTTACTTATGTTATATCTCTTCCTTGCTTGTGTTGCTTGCATCATATAGGTTGCTCACCTAGTTGCATATCTAGACAACCTTTTTGTTGCAAGCCCTAATTTGTTAAGAAAAGCTAAAAATTGTTAGTTGCCTATTCACCCTCCCTCTAGTCAACCAAATAGATCATTTCAAAGTGGCTACCCCTGGGTCATACGGGGGCTCCTGAGGGCCCCACTAATAGATAGGATCCTGTGGATCCCACTGGTAAACCGGCTCTGCGACCGTCTCTAGCTCGGGTGTTCGCTCAGGTGCTTGGGGCTGTGCCAGGCCCCAATAGGCATAAATATCCTCTGGCATAATAGTGTACCTTCTTGAAGAGAGATCGAACAAAGAAGGTGCAGGCAGGGTAATAATCTCACGGATGCCCTGACAAAATACTAGGTTATAACGAAATCGCCCAGGCTCTTAATTATCAAGAAAGTTGTGCCCAACCATGCTATCATAATCAAGATATCTAACATGTAAGAGCTTTTCTTCCACCTCATCATGTCTAATCAGAATCTCAAAGTTTTTAGTGAGGTGCGGGAAGCATAAATACCACCCCTTCGAACGGTTTGAAGGAAATATGCCCTACAGGCAATAATAAAGTTATTATTTATTTCCTTATTTCATGATAAATGTTTATTATTCATGCTAGAATTGTATTAACGGAAACATAATACATGTGTGAATACATAGACAAACAGAGTGTCACTAGTATGCCTCTACTTGACTAGCTCGTTGATCGAAGATGGTTATGTTTCCTAACCATAGACATGAGTTGTCATTTGATAAAAATGGATCACATCATTAGGAGAATGATGTGATTGACTTGACCCATTCCGTTAGCTTAGCACTTGATCATTTTAGTTTACTGCTATTGCTTTCTTCATGACTTGTACATGTTCCTATGACTATGAGATTATGAAACTCCCAATTATCGAAGGAACACTTTTTGTGCTACCAAACATCACAACGTAACTGGGTGATTATAAAGGTGCTCTACAGGTGTCTCCGATGGTACTTGTTGAGTTGGCATAGATCGAGATTAGGATTTGTCACTCCAATTGTCGGAGAGGTATCTCTAGGCCCTCTCGGTAAAGCACATCACTATAAGCCTTGCAAGCAATGCAACTAATGAGTTAGTTGCGGGATGATGCATTACGGAAACGAGTAAAGAGACTTGTCGGTAACAAGATTGAACTAGGTATTGAGATACCGACGATCGAATCTCGGGCAAGTAACATACCGATGACAAAGGGAACAACGTATGTTGTTATGCGGTTTGACCGATAAAGATCTTCGTAGAATATGTAGGAGCCAATATGAACATCCAGGTTCCGCTATTGGTTATTGACAGGAAATGTGTCTCGGTCATGTCTACATAGTTCTCGAACCCGTAGGGTCCGCACGCTTAACGTTCAGTGATGATCGGTATTATGAGTTTATGTGATTTGATGTATCGAATGTAGTTCAGAGTCCCGGATGAGATCGGGGACATGACGAGGAGTCTCGAAATGGTCGAGACGTAAAGATCGATATATTGGACGACTATATTCGGACATCAGAAAGGTTCCGAGTGATTCACGTATTTTTTGGAGTACCAGGGAGTTACGGGAATACGGGGAAGAAGTATAGGGCCTCATGGGCCAACTGATGGAAGAGAGGAGGCAGACCGTGCGGCCTCCCTAGCCCAAACCGAATTGGACTAGGGGGCGGCCCCCCTTTCCTCCTTTCCTCCCTCTCCTTCCTTCTCCCTCTCCTCCTTCCTTTCCTCCTCCTAGTATGAGTAGGAAAGGGGAGTCCTACTCCTACTAGGAGGAGGACTCCTCCTCCTGGCGCGCCCTACAGGGGCCGGTCGGCCTCCCCCTTGCTCCTTTATATACGGGGGTAGGGGGCACCCTAGAACACACAAGTTGATTGTTCCAAGCCGTGTGCGGTGCCCCCCTCCACCATAATCCACCTCGATCGTATCGTAGCAGTGCTTAGGCGAAGCCCTGCGTCGGTAGCAACATCATCACCGTCATCATGCCGTCGTGCTGACGGAACTCTCCCGTGAAGCTCTGCTGTATTGGAGTTCGTGGGATGTCATCGAGCTGAATGTGTGCTGAACTCGGAGGTGCCGTATGTTCGGTACTTGGATCAGTCGAATCGTGAAGACGTTTGACTACATCAACCGCGTTCTCATAATGCTTCCGCTTACGGTCTACGAGGGTACATGGATGATACTCTTCCCTCTCGTTGCTATGCATCACCATGATCTTGCGCGCGCGTAGGATTTTTTTTGAAATTACTACGTTCCCCAACACGGTTGGTGTGTAACCTTCGAGCGATCGTAACACCCAAACTAAAAGTTCTATCATGATAAAGAGCATGGCGCAAAATAGCAAGGTCAGGTGAGCTGAGAGTTTCACTCACCCACCGTCCAATCAAACATCTCCCCGCAAATAATGAGTAATAGCGCAAAACGGGAAAATGTAAACTAGCGACTCTAGCCTCAGAAACTCCTCTCGACTCACACACGGTTACTTTGGATATGAAGTCCTCAACGTCCCTAGGATGTGGCTCAAGGGGTATACCCTTGTTGGGAATCAAGCAAACCTCACAAAATTCCTCCAATGTCATCTCTCTAGGTACATCATATAAGTGGAATGACACGGTGGGTATTTCTCCCCTAGCATGAAAATAGAAGTTTTGCACGGAAGTATTAGTGAGGAGGAGATACTAGTTACACTTATCTTCGAGGAAGGGGATGATGCCAACATTGTTCGCCAAGTGATAGAAATCCTCAAAAATTCTAGCATCCCTCAAGAACTTGTCACACAACCACTCGCACGGTCACACCTCGGTCGCACAAGGAGGATTGTACATGGGCTTCGGGTTTCCTTAGGACCTCGACTCAAAGAACCTCTCAACCTCCACTTAAGCATTTTCTTTTTCTCTGAAAATTTCTAAAAAAATTAGTACCTCAAAATAAAAGTGAAAAACTTAACAAAATTGATAGCAATTACTTCCACAAGTATCTAGAGGCTATATCATGCATCAACACTACTTTGGACCATACAAATTCAACATGCAAGCTCAAATACATGGTCACCGCAGCAGCAAAAATTTGCAAAATATAAAGCACCAGAACAAAAACTAATTTGACCATTGGAGAGTCACATACCAATGAGTAATCCCCCAAAACAGTTTCAGAAGCGGAGTTCCGATCAAGGAGATTGAAATTTGCAGGCAAATGAGCAAGAAAACGGGTTTGAAGGAGATGGTGATTTTTTCTGGAGGTGGAAGAAGGAAGTGGGCGCTGGGACAAGTGTGTGGGTCCTTATGGGACCCACAAGCCCAGTAGGCGCGCCGAGGGGGTAGGCGTCCCCTATGAGCTTGTGGCTCATAGGTGCACCCCCCGGGTGTGTTCAATGCCAAAATTTCTTAAATATTGTAGAAAAAATCATACTAAATTTTCAGGGCATTCTGAGAATTTTTTATTTTTGGGACATTTTTTGTTGCATGGATAATTTAGAAAACAAGACAGTCATGTCTTTTCTACTTTATTAACCTTAAATAAAAGAGAGTAAATAGTGGGTACAATAGGCTGTGCTTACTAAATTCATCGACCACATGCCCCTAAAAAGAATCCATTAATAAAGTTGATCAAGTCTTATTAACAAACTATTTCCGAGTAACATGAAACCGAAGAATTTTCGTATAATACTAGGTTACCTCAATGGGGATATGCATCTCCCCAACAATAAGAGTTTCGTATTTCTTTTTGACTGAAGGGAGAGGAAATTTGAAACCTCCAATAGTGATTGTTGAAACCTTTTCAATAATATTAATACTATTCACCGAACTTTGTTTCTTTGGAAAATAAACCGTATGCTCATTAGCATTGACATGAAAAGTAACCTTGCTTTTGATGCAATCAATAATAGCCCCTGTAGTATTCAAAAATGGTCTACCAAGGATGATCGACATAGCATCGTCTTCGGGAATATCAAGTATAACAAACTATGTTAAGATGGTAACGTTTGCAACTACAACAGTCACATCCCTACAAATTCCAATAGGATATAGCAGTTGATTTATCAGTCATTTGCAAAAGATATTTCAGTAGGTGTGAGCTTATTCAAACCAATGAACTGACAATAATACCCTCAACTACTCCTGCCCAAAACCAATGAACTGACAATAATACCCTCAACTACTCCTGCCCAAAACCAGTGAACTGACAATAATACCCTTCGGTCGCTCGCCCACCGTTTTCCCCTCCCAATCTTGAGCACCCACACCCCTGCCATCCCGCCGCCGTCCTCGTTCACCCCCTCCCTCTCGATCTCCTCCCACCTCACCTCCTCCTCGCCTCTTGCCGACGTTTCGTCAAGGTACTTCCCAATCCAAAACCCTAGCCTCTCCCATCAGATCAACCACTCTCTTCAGCCTAATCCGGCACTAGATCCGCGCAACCAGATCTGATACCTTCGATTTGATCCCTTTCCGCGTGCGCATCGTAGGTTCCGGCGGCGATGGCGGCGAGGCTCGCGCAGCTGCGGACCAAGGCGGCGCAGGCGGCGGAATTCGCCTCGAAGCACGGCGGCGCCTACTACAAGGAGGCGATGGAGAAGAACAAGCAGTACGTCGTGCAGCCTCCCTCCGTGGAGAAGTGCCAGGAGCTCTCCAAGCAGCTCTTCTACACGCGCCTCGCGAGGTAAAGCCCCTAAATAAATGATTTATGTGTCCAACCGTCTGTACATGTGGCGTGGTTCCAATCGGGGCTCTTGCGCAGTATCAGTGGATCTGCTTGTGCTCGTAGCAACGGGGGTGACCATGGTGTGGTTGAGGTTTGCCCCGTAATTGCCTACTATCTCTATTACTGCCTGCCTAGCTGAACTGGATCGTAGTATGGGGTGGTCCACTCGTGGCTGTGGCAATGTGTGGCCTTCTAGGGTGAGTGATCGATGTATTTGGTGGATACAAACTTCTTTACATAAATTAGATATGAAGTGTTCAATGTATAGCCACCGCCACTTGTGACTGGGGGATTGAGCGATTGCATAGTTCTTCACTTTCTGCACTATTTATGAACTTTAGCATACGGAAATCTTGGAGATCTCTTGTATGTGCCATCTACAATGTAGCTCAAATCTGAGTGGTTGGGGGAAGACCATTGCTACGTCAGCAATTTCCGGTTAGCTGGGGTTTATGCTCTCTTTTTTTGTGACTGTGAGACGGTTCTTATGTTTTGCTAGGCTGGGACTATGCTAATTGTTCACATGATGCTTACTCTAGGCAGCTACCAGGACAGAGCAATTTAGCTAGGTGTGCGTGTTGTGGCAGTGTCACCTACTCCTAACTGGATGACCCTCTTGTAGAACACTATTTATGATTGCTAAAGTTTGTATGTGGATGGAGATGCACCTTTGTTCCTTGAAATGATAACTGTCACTTCAATCTAACAAGATATGCTATGTTCAATAATTGGTTTTAATGGATAAATCACAATTCTGCAAGTCATGCAAGGTACCCACTTGTGTGAGGGAAATATGTCTGTCCTGTTAGTTGGCACAAGTTTGTGATTTCAATCATAATGGAAACATTTTATGTCATCCTTATGCTTGATCACCTGTGCAGCTTTGTTTTGTTGCTATGTTTTTATATTTTTCTTTGACCCATGTTGAATGGAGACATCACAGATGTAGCATAAAGGACGATTGTTTAGGTGAAAGCATAGTCTCTTGTGAAGTTGATATATCATAAATAAAAGGTAATCTACTATGTATGATATTCGAGAAGTGAGTCTTAGCACATATAGCTCTCTGTGAACCATTTGCCATTTTTCTGCATGTTTGCAAAGAAATCGATTCAACTGTTGCCTGCAAATATTCCATCAAAATATCATGCTGATCTGAGTTATTGGCAGGAACAGTGTAGGATATTTCTGCATGTATAGGCAGGTTTGACTGACTGACATAGTAAAACCTTGAGTTTTGTTGCTTCTTGACTTGTGTATGTTTTGAATCTTTGGTCTTATTAGCTACTTTGTGCAAAAAGTGCAACCTCAGTCAAGTGTATCCGCATTCTGGTTATGTGTTGTTTGTTGCTGTTGTTGTTTACATTTTGAGGTATCCATGAGTGGTTATATAATCCAGATTCATGTGGTCATTCTTGGACATATTATGAACTTCACTCTAGTAGTTTGACATATAGGATGGGATGGACACTTGACCTGGCCATAACCTTGTTTTGTTGAACCAGCGAACTAGCTGAGTTCGGTTTCAAGCAAACTTACATCACCAGTTGAATCATGATTGATACATTCATATATTGCTTTAACGATGTCTTAACCAGCGGTTTAGTTTGACACATATGATTAATCAAGATTGTTTGCCAATTTGAACTGTTCAATACATTGTTTTCCAACTTGCATTCCCTACCACAGATTTTTATTTGACATTGTGGCAAATGCTGTGCCATGAGGCATGTTTACCTTGGTAATGCAACTTCCAGATGGTACGCGGTACAATAGTGATTAGTTGTTGTGTGTGGTAGGAAGACCAGACTATGGCTGCACTTGTAGGAGAGGACTAAACGTGTATTTTTCTGTGTTGAGAACCGGGCTTCAGTTGGCCAGTGGTGTGATTGCATGGGAAGCCCACGTTCAAGGCCTGGTCTCCGCAGTAGTGGTCATGGCTGTTCTTCATAATCAATACTAAGCCACATGGGCTAGTTCCCCTTAGGCCTGGTTCTCCATTTTGTATATTTACGTGTTTGCCATCTTCAAATGGGGTGCAACACTATATCTTTCATGAGCCGTAATTTGATTATGCACATCTATGCTGATCAGTGCAAGGAATTTTGCTTGTTTTTCCTTGCCGCGGTGAATGTTTTCTATTGTGCTTAAGCCATTCCTTTGTTCTCTGGAGTCTGATCAGTGGCTTGTATATATATTTGCTGTTTTCTTCAGTCTACCAGGCCGCTATGAAGCATTGTGGAAGGAGGTTGACGGTGTCAAGCAGCTTTGGAAGAACAGGAAGGAGCTCAAGGTGGAGGACCTTGGAATTGCAACACTGTTTGGGGTTGAGCTTTATGCATGGTTCTGCGTAGGCGAGATTGCAGGCAGAGGATTCACCTTAACCGGCTATAAGGTCTGAATTAGATGTCGAGGCGCGCCTTATAATATACTCTTAGCTGATGCTTGTCGAAATTACCTGTCTTGGTTCACAATTTTGTTTCTGAAAAGTTTCCAGTGCTGAATGCCAGCAAGACGAGCACACAATTGCAACAGTGCCTCAATAATTTGCTCGCTCAATTGCCCATTATTTTTTTGTGGTCTGTAACTTGTTCCACTTGACGCCTGCTGCACCACTCTTGTGTTGTCTGGTATGAAATGAACCCATTTCTTGTTGCAGATGAAAGTAAACTTATTGGATATCCTTTTCTTTGGTTCCTCGTTAGTCATCCATAGCGTCTTGTAGTTGAAGTAATGCAGGTTGAAAGCCGCGCTAACATACTGCACAGTATACCCATCTTTCTTGTACTTTATTTCTCTTGTAAAACAAGACTAGCTGTGCTAAACGGGGGGAGAATTAGATTGCCTAATGACTTGCTAACTCATAACATGACCTGAAAGAAGGTAACGAGGTCTAGCTCGCAAAGTCATTATTTTTCTATTCCTAAAAAATCGTTCAGCTGTAGAGCAGCACGATGAGGGTGGTGAGGCTGCTGGCCGCCAACACGAGCATCCACCCCGTCCCTGCCCCGTCGTCCTCCTTGCTGGCGAAGAGCAGCAGCAAGCGGTCGCACGCCAGCTTGAAGAGCGCGACGCACGCCAAGAAGAGGCTGATGGAAAGCACCGCCAGTTCCTTGTTCTGAAGCGTCTCCTGGATGCTCCTCATCTCCTCCA
The DNA here is from genome assembly GCF_018294505.1 of Triticum aestivum. Lineage (NCBI taxonomy): Eukaryota > Viridiplantae > Streptophyta > Magnoliopsida > Poales > Poaceae > Triticum > Triticum aestivum. The sequence goes on along the minus strand of NC_057800.1, from coordinate 400,213,517 downwards.
CATCCCACCTGCGCGCACATCCACGTCAAAACAATCCCGACCCGACCGCTTTACCTCGTCGCGTATCATGGCATGGCATGGCATGGGTCCTTGCCTCATCGCCGCGTTCTCCCTGACCAGATGGTCTAGTTTCCGCGAGACGCTTGATTTCCAGTCCCTCAGCTCTCCCACATCCCTCGCCTGAACCAAAACGAGAGACAACAAAAGAAACTCAAACCACTTGGCCCTTTCAGTTGCATGCATCACACAAGGTTGGGACGAACTGAGTACGTACCACCTTGTCCTTCCACTCCACCAGGTCCTCCACGTCCGCCTTCATCTTCTCCAGCGCCTTGCCTGTCTGCGCCAGCCCGTTGTGCAGGTCCGGCAGCTTGCCGCCGTACCTCTGGTTCAGCACCTTGGTGTACTCCTCCAGCGTCGACAGCCCCAGCTCCAGGGACCTCAGCTTCTGCATCAGGATCTTGAGCACCACGTCGCCGTGCACCCGCCCCGTCGCCTGCTTCACCGCCTCCTTGCCCTGCGCCTGCGCCGGCTTCCCGTCCGCCACCCTCGAGCCGTTGTTCTTGGCCACGTCGCCGGCGCTCTCGTTCCGCCCGCTGCCCTCCACCTGCCTGTCGTGGACCTGGGAGCCGGCGGTGTCGTTGTGGCCGCTCTCCTTACGGGCGTCGGCGGCAGCCTTTGCGGCGTCCGCGTCGGGGCTGTGGCTGGCGACAAAGTCCTGCAGCATGCGCTCCACGGCGTCGATGCCGTACACTTCGAGGTAGCTGAGGATGCAGTAGAACCCGGAGCCGTAGTGGCTGACGAGGCGCAGCCGGAGGTAGCGCGTCCACCGGGGCTCCGCCAGCACGAAGCGCTGAGCGTGCTTGCCGTTCTCCGCCGTGAACCGCCCCAGCAGTTCCCACGCCTCCCCCGGGTAGCTTAGGCTGCCATGTAGCTCCAGGTCCTTGAAGTTGGAGGAGTAGTGCTCCAGGTTGGCCAGCGCCACGGTGTGGACGAGCGTCTCCTCGGAGAGCTGCACCACGACGAACTTGTCGTCCGCGGAGCACGGGTTGCGGAGGTAGCGGTCCTTGTCGCCGTCGAGGATGTTCGCGGCGCCCTTGGCCTCCTTGTTATGGGCGAGCACCTTGGCACCCTTGGACGCCGCCGCGTAGTTGTACTCGGCGCCGCTAGGCTCGAGGCGGTGCGCGGCGCCGTCGGCGACGCGCTGGTGGTGCCGGCCGCTGTCGTTGTCGGCCTTGCCCTGCAGGATGCGGCTCCGGAACTCGTCCAGCTCCACCAAGGCCGCCTCGGTCGACGAGTTGCCGCCGCTTGCGTTGGACGGTGGTAGTGCTTCTGGGGGGTGCGGCGAGGAGGAGGATTGGCACGTCGGGGAGGAGGCGGTATCGGCCGGGAATATGTATGCCTCCAGTGGCATCACCTTGCAGTAGTTGTCGCGCTCGCCGTAGAAATCTGGGTCGACAGATCCACCGATTCATTCAACCACGCAGACGCAGACATGACGACGAGACGGATCGGCATCGAAGGAGATGGAAGATACTAGTTACCCGAAGGGTCGTCGGTCTGGCTGTTGAGGAACTGGGAGCGCAGGAGGAAAAGGAGACACCATACGGAGAAGACGACCGAGACCGACACCTCGCGGAGGCCGCCGTCCATGGAGAGCACATCCGTTACCGGCGTCGGCCCGCCGCCGCCTCCCCTGTGCTGATGAGCCCCTCCCCCACCGCCTTTTCCTCCTCCGCCTCCTTCTCTCTTCTTCTTGCTCATGCATGCACCACCTACCTACGACGACGTGCCTGCCCACTGTGATCACCAATTGACGAGTCGATCGTTCTCTTTCGTCTCTCCTTCCCTTCCACACCACATGCACATGTACGGTGGGACGCTACGTTGTCGCCCTCAGCGCATGCAGCTTCACCGGGGGTCGATCCAAACGCGCGTGAGGGAGAGGACGGGAAGAGATAGAGAGGAGGAGAGGCCGGGCGAGCAGGAAGCCAGGAACCGCTGGGGAGCAAAAGATGGAGCGGCAACTTAGGAGGTGACCGAGTGCGCAGTGGCAGGTGATGGTCATCGATGCGCGCGGCGGCGGCATCGGCATGCATGGTGTCTGCAAATCGCCTCCCCCTCTCTTTACAGATATGCTAATTCTCATCCATTAACTATACTACTATGTAAGTTACCTGTTTTTTAAATTTAGGCAAGTCAATTTTGTATCTAAATGATAAGTGTCAAACGTGTGGCATGAAGACACTTTGTCCTGATGTTTTTTTTTTGAGAATAACAAACTTTATTAATTAAAAAGCGTTCGGAATCTCCACCGCTATTACATGCAAAATACACTCAGGAGGCACAACCCGCCATTCTTGAAATACTTGTTCACTAACAACTAACTTAGCAAGAATATGTGCAGCTTGATTTGCAGTCCTTCTCCATGAAACTTTACAACCCTGGCATCCCTGCACTAGAGCCTTAATATCCTCAACAATTGGCCCAGCCGCCGAGAGATTTTTGCAAGCACTATTTATCATTCTCACAGCCTGGTTGCAATCCATTTCAACATGAATCTTTGAGATACTCAAATCACGCCCAAATTGGAGCGCTCTTCTACATGCTTTCAATTCAACAAATTCTGGTTTCAAGTCATACGAAAAGAATTGAGTTGCAGCACCCCGAAAGGCATCATCATGGTCACGCAAGACCACCCCTCCTCCTCCCTCACATCCATTCTTTGACACCGCTCCATCAACGTTCGCTAGAATCCACCCTTGTTCAGGTGGTGTCCATTTCTCAAGTCATGGTCGCACAAGAGTTCTTGATTTTCGTTGCACCACTTCATACCACTCATCCATGAGCTTTGAGACCGAATATGATATTTCATGTGGAGATTGAATCTTCTTCCCATCCCTTGCATTATTCCTCGCAAGCCAAAGCCCATAAACACCCTGTATCATCATTTCTCTCTGTTCATCATCAACCTCAGAAATCCATTGAGCCAACTATCTACCTACCTCCACATTTGATTGCATATCTTCTGGCGGGTAGCCAGCAGGGATTCCTCTTTTTTCAGAAAAAACTTTCCAAAAACACTGCGAGTGTGGACACATCCAAAATCTATGAGCAAGAGACTCCTCTCTCCCACATGCAGCACACCCCACACTAGATTTAATTTTTCATCGACTAAGCTCAGAACATACAGCCAAACCATTCCTCATAAGACGCCAATTATGCACCTTCACTTTGTTTGTAACCATCTGATGGTGATCATGGATCTTAAAGCGGGACCGGTTGACACGTCATCTAACTGGCTCGTTTGGGCGCTATGCCATCCGCCCGAACACATTTTTTTAGCTGACCGCCCTCGCCCTCTTACCTATTTCTATCCACTCGTCATCCCCACGAGTGAAAGAGGGAGGGAGACAGAAAGGGATTCATGGGGACTGAGATCCAACGCTCAATATTGGCAACAGCACAAACAACTTGAGTCGTTCTTCAGTCCATTAGAAATAGAAACAATGGCAACCAAGGTGAAAAACCAACAGTCCTATATATTATTCTGAAACCGCATAAACTAAAATCATTTAGGGTATCTGCAACGGGGCAACCCGCAAAAAACCTCCCGCTTCCGTCCGCGGATAAGGGGACTAGTCCGCAGACACGGATGCGGGAGGCAGCCATCTAACGCTAGCCGCATACATTCGACCAACAATTCAAACCAAGCGGGCGAAATTCGATCAAACCGAATGGATTTCATTCAAATTCATATATAATTTACATAAAAGGTAAATATTTCGACCGTTTAACTAAAAAACTAGAAAATACTAAACCCTATACCGGACACCTCGTACGCGTGGCCGCCCTGCCCTGCGGCACCGCCGTTTCCGTCGGTGCCATCATCGCTGTCATCCCTCCAGCAGCTGTACGACACCGAAGGGCCGCGACAGCCTTGTCCAGCGGCTGCCTGCTGCTCGTAGAGGAGCCGCTCGGCCTCCTTGTTAGGACCGAGAGTATATCGACCAGGGGGGGGGGGGGTGAATGGGAGATTCAAGTTTTCTTTCGAAAGCTTTGAACCATACCCCTATCACAGCAGCGGAATAGAATAACGAAGGAAATGAACTAAATCAATCTTCTTCGTGAGAAGCATATTCTTTGATGAATGCATTGACAATAGTACAAGCTTGATAGATCACATGTTTAACTACGACGAGAGTAATGCAACATGCAAACAGATGTAGTAGAATGAGACACATCATGGTATAAAATGATACAAAAACTATGGACAAATATCACAACTGAATCTGAGATACAGGGTGGTGACAAGTGAAAACAGGCGAACACAATGAAACAGAGTGATCACAGAGTTACAAGATGATAACAGACACAAGGAAATGATCGAGTAAACTATCGGCACACAACACGAATAAAAACTACTGAAGGAAATATAGTAGAGTAAATAGAACTAGTGGTGCTCTATGGCAACAGATAGATTTGGTAGACCAGTTCACCCTTCTGCCAAAGGGCTACGTTGTAGCGATCAGACCTCAAACGGTCCAATCTCTGTGCTCAGGTGTCATCCCTGTATCAGTAATGCTGACACCACACAGTACTCGAAGGATTTATAACAGAGTAGCAATCACACACTTATTGCATCGAGTGTCTCAAAAGAGAACTTATTACAATAAATATGGCTTAAGGCCATCTAATAATGATAACAGCGGAAGGCTTGGAAGATAAGTGAGTCCATCAACTCCAACGACATCACTGAGTATAGAACCACGACCTAAAACACCTTAATCGTCGTCTTAAAAGTCTGCAACATTAACGTTGCAGCCCGAAACGGGTCGGCACATGGAATATGCTGGCAAAATAACACATAGAGAGTAATGGAATGAAATAGGCTATTCTATATGCATATTTGGCTGGTGGAAAGCTCTATGGTTATAGTTTTGCGTAAAGCAAATTTTTCCCTACTACAAAGGAATAAATTTTATTTAACTATCATGGTAGTTGTTAAACATCAAGAATGGTTGACAACATTCTCAATCCCAATTAAGCAACATCATTAAACAAAACCCAACAAAATTAATTTTAGAGTAACATGTTGAGATTCACATGATAATCTAGGCACTAGATACTCAAGATGTGCATAATCGTGGACACGACTAATCATGATTAGTTTATACACTCTGCAGAGGTTTGCGCACTTTTCCCCACAAGACTCGATCGCCTCCGTTTGGTTTTTCACACTACATGGTGTTTGAGAAGACGGATGACCGAGACATAGTCTTTCAGAAGCGCTAGCACCTTACGATCGGGTAGACCGTTACACCTACTTTCCCCTACATCTGCTAGTCTACCACGGTAGAGTTCGCACAACTTAATCAACTATGCCAGAGCCCATAATAGCTTGTGGCTGCACACGGAAGTTTCTAGCATGAAAAATCTCATGATCCCTTTGAGCCTGGGTGGTGGTCCAAAAGGAAAACAGGCAATCGATGGAATACCCAGATGCCTCAATCCATCCAGATGTGTGTTTAAGTTGCCACCTTAAATAAACCATTAATTAACAATCTCACATCTGTCATGGATACACTCACCCAATCCACGTCTACTAGCATAGCATGGCATAATAGGCAAACGTAGAAGTAACTCCCAAAGGTTTGTTAATAACAGGTAATAGGTACTACCTCAGCTACTTCTCAAAACCCACAATTTAATTAGATCCTAATCATGCAATGTGTGAGGATTGATCTAATGCAATAAAACTGGATAGAGGGAAAGCATGATCAAAGTGTTACTTGCCTTGCTGATGATCCGGGAAACCTAGCGATTCGAAGTAGCAAGCGGCGCACTCCGGGTACTCTATCGCAAACAAACAAGCATACAATAAGTACTCAACTAATGCACATGTAAAACTCAAATAAGAGATCTAACCAGAAAGTTCAACTTAAGAACTCCGGTTGGCAAAAAGAATCAAATCGAACGAAGCAACGAAAGACAAACGACAAAAGAAACAGGCTTCGTTTACTATTATGGATCTAAGGCAATTTTTATAGTGGCAAAAACTTGTTTGAGTTGGTTAAACGGAAAGAGGGTTTCGAGACAAAACTCCAGGTGCTTGAATCGCCTGATTCTGATAAACTAGCGAAAAGTTAGACTAAAACAAAAATCGGATCAGAGATCGCGATCAGAAAAATCACGGATTCAATCCGAGAAAAAGAAAGACGACGAACGTTCGTTAAAACGAACGAACGCTCGCTAATTAAATAAACCGGAAAAACCGATCTATTTAAAAAAACCAAAACTAAAAAAACGAACAAAACCGTCGGAAAACCGAACGGTTTTTCGAGAAAAACCGGCGGCGGCGAGACAACGTGTGGCGGCGGATCCTGCGGGCGGCGATGTCGGCGGCGCGGCGGCGGCGACGACGGGCGGGTAGGGTTAGGGTTTCGGGCGGGGGCGCGGCTGGGCTTGGCCGGGGCCTCGGGGCGCTTATAAGAAGGCCCGGCCAGGCGGAGTCCTGGCCGGTTATGGCCCAAGGTCGGTTCGGACTTTTTTTTAAATAATTACGCTCGAAAAAAAACAAAAGGAATACTAAACAGACTCCAAAAATCCCGAAATAAATTTTCGCCGGCTTCTAAAATCAAGCCGCACAGGATGAACATTTATTTGGGGCCTAAATGCAATTTTGAAAAACACGCATTTTTCCTAAATTCAAATAAAATAGCAAATAAAACCAAATAAAATCTTATTTGATTTTTTATTAAATCCCCAATATTTCTTTATTTTGGGAAAGTCATTTTATTCCTTCTCTCATAATTTTTATAATAGAAACATTTGAAGATAAGATAAATAAAATCAATTGATCCTATTGTCAAAATTTGAGACAACTCAAATATGAAAATAACGAAATCCCCAACTCTCTCCGAGGGTCCTTGAGTTGCGTAGAATTTTCTAGGATCAACCAAATGCAATAAAATATGATATGCAATGATGATCTAGTGTATAACATTCTAAATTGAAAATTTGGGATGTTACATACGTCTGGTTGGAGGGGCTATGACTTAACACGAAAGATAAACTCTCTTCACCCTATTCTCCTTCAACACAAAGCTGATTAGACTCAGGTTGATTTCCCTCATGGTAGATCCTTGTAGGCGATCTCCAAACCTCCGATTGACCTTCATGAACCACAATCACTCTTGGTTGCTGAAGATCTGGCTCGGTGAAGACAAGAACTCTTCAACACTCAAAGCCGAAACCTATCCGTCTAGAGAGTGCGCATCTCTCAAGAGTAATAGGTACAAGAACTCTTATTTAGAACTACTGTGATGCTAAACCACTTTCTAAGTTTGGGATCTTGGTTTTTTCCAGGTGGATCTTAAACTCAAATCACTTGGTGAGGGGTAGCTCAAATCAATCTTCTCAGAAATCTCAAACGGAGCAGCCACCGGACAAAGACGACGCGGGGTGGCTATTTATAGCCCCAGCCTTCCCAGACGGGAAATGACCATTTTGGACATGAGGTCCAGCCAATGGCCAACCGACACGTTTACAATGGTCGGATTTTGGAGCAATGGAAACATTACTTGAGGAACAAGTAATGCTAACTCCTTGGTCCGAGTCAAATCTCTCACAGCGTAGAAAAATCACAGTCTCTTGCTGGCAAGTATTTTCTCGGAGCACAAAAAGATTTCTCTCGCATCTTTCATAAGTTATGGCTAAGCATCACAACAGATCTTAGCATCGAGAACCTATACCCCTCTTAATAGTAAGGAGGTCCTATGACTGGAAAGAATGAAAGAAGAACAACAAAATAAATACTATGTCTTCATTTTGTCTTCGACTTCCATCGCTGCAGTCAATTTCTTTGGATGATAGTACCAAAAAAAGCTTTGCTTCAGCAGAAAATCTTCAAGAGGTCGATTTATCCACACCAATCTTCTCGTCTCTATTACTTCAATAAATATAGCTCATTCTTCTCAGCAACGCAGATATACCTCGGTGAAGTTCCTTGAACTCAGCACTGGAGACAACATTCTCTTCGGTTGTGTATGGACCTTTTCTCTCTGTATGCACCAGCAAACAAATCGGTCCATACCTGTTTCTGTCAACAATCTCCAAAACACAAGGTAGGCAGATATTGCACCAACAATCTCCCCCTTTTTGGACGATTGTTGACAAAATAGATGACATTGAATGATAGATAATGAATGGAATGAAATGCGAAGAATAATGAAAGACGAGGGATAATTACGAAGATAGAATATTCCCCCCTTAAGATATGCTTCAGATCATGAAGGATCAGGGAAAAGCGATATTGCTCTTCGTATGAGTATCATTGACAACAGATTATATACTTGAGTTCTTTCAATGCACTCGATGGTGTCTGAGGTGGTTCCTGTCACAAAATCTTTGAAGAAAGTTTGATGTAAAATAAGCGTTGATTGATTTGTGACAAGGATATATCATGAAGTGTTGGTGCAACATCTGCCTACCTTATGTTTTGGAGATTGCTGACTGAAACAGGTATGGACTAATGTGTTTGCTAGTGCACATAGAGAGAAAAGTCCATACACAACCGAAGAGAATGCTGTCTCCGGTGCTGAGTTCGAGGAACTTCACTGAAGCATATCTGTGCTGCAGAGAAGAATGAGCTACATCTCATGAAGAGATAGAGTTGAGAATATTAATTTGAAGAAATCGACCCCTCGAAAGATTTGCTGAGATAGCAAAGCTTTCTGTTTCAATACCGTCGTTCGAAGAAATTAACTGCAGCGATTGAAGTCTAAGACAAAATGAAGACGTAGTGTTCATTGATTTTTTCTTCTTTTAGTCTTTTGAGTCATAGGACCTTCGTACAATTACGAGGGGTATATGTTCTCGTTGCTTAGATCAGCTATGATGCTTAACTACAACCTATGAAAGATGCGAGAGAAATCTCTTTGTGTTCCGAGTAAATACTTGCCAACAAGAGACTGTGATCTTCTTCGCTGCAAGAGATTTGCCTCGGACCGAGGAGTTATCATTTACTGCTTCACAAGGAATGTTACCGTTGTGCTCAAATCCGACCATTGGAATCATGTCGTTTGGCCATTGGCTGAGGCCGATGTCCAATTTGGTCATTTCCCATCTAGGAAGGCAGCGGCTATAAATAGCCACCCCGCTCCAATGTTATCCATTGGCTACTCCGCTTGAGATTTCTGAGAAGATTGATTTCAGCAACCCCTCTCTGAGTGATTAGAGTTTAAGATCCACCGAGAGAAAACCAAGAGCCCAAACTTAGACTGTGGTTTAGCATAACAATAGTTCTAAGTGAGAGTTCTTGTACCTATTACTCTTGAGAGCTGTGCACTCTCTAGACGGATAGGTTTGGCTTCGAGTGATGACGAGTCATTGTCTTCACCGAGCCTGGTCTTAAGCAACCAAGAGTGCGCAGGTCGACCGAAGGTTTCGAGATTGCCGACAAGGATCTACCACGAGTGAAATCAACATGAGTCTGATCAGCTCTGTGTTGAAGGAGAATAGGGTGAAGAGAGTTTATCTTCCGTGTTAAGTCACATCTCCTCCAACCAGACGTAGCCCTTTGGCAGAAGAGTGAACTGGTCTACCAAATCTCTTGTCGCCATCGAGCACCACTACTTATATCTACTCTACTGCAATTCTTTCAGTAGTTTTCATTCATGCTCTGTGCCACTAGTTTCTCTAATCATTGTTCTTCTGTTTTATCCATTGTATGTTCTAGCTTCACATCATCTCATTATCTTCGTCCTTATTCCTACATTATAAGTTTTTATCCGTGTTAAATCATGTATCTCCGATATCGCATTTTGTTCAGTAGTCAAAATGTTTTGCTTCATTCTGTTACACCGGTTTGCCTGTTGCATAACTCTCATCGTAAATAAACCCATTATTCATCAAGCTCGCTCTGCTGTAAATGCCTTTTTGGATGAATATGCTTCTGACGAAGAACTCTGATTCAGTGCTTTTCTCTCACTACTCTATTCCGCTGTCGTGTGTGAACTAAGGTTCAAAGCTTTCGAAATAAAATTTAAATCTCCCATTCATCCCCCTCTAGTCGATATACTCCCGGTCCTAACAATTGGTATCAGAGCGGGTACTCCCTGTCTCTGTTTATTAAAGGTCTAACCCCCTTGGAGTTTTGAGTATGTCGCTTGTAGGTAGATCCTCACACTCTGAAAGGTTTCCCATCTTCGATGGAAATTACTATCTGTACTAGAAAGAACGAATGAGAATCAGAATTCAAGCTATCAACTTTGATCTGTGGCAGATTGTGGAAGAAGGATACACCATTCAACAACAAAACAATTTGTCTGCCGATGACAAAGAAAATCTACAGTTGGATGCTCAAGCAAAAGATATCATATGTGGCAGTCTATCAAAGACATTTTCCTTCGGTTTCACAGTGTCAACAATGCGAAGCAAATGTGCGATGCTCTTAACAGTGCTCATGTAGATCTTGTTGCCCGATCCGATCCTCACATCAAAATGCTTCGGGCCATGTTCACTAGTTTTAGAAGCCTGCGCAAGGAAAGTTTTATGGAACTCACTGATTGATTGACAAACACTGATGAAAGACTACATCAGCTAGGGGTAACTAATATCACTAATAGAGATGTAGTCAACAAGCTTCTGAGTGCTCTTGACGAATCCTTTGATCTCCTTGTGTCTGATATCAAACAAAGACCTAACCATGAAGAGCTTCACTATGTTGAGATCATGACGTTGCTATTGGGGAACACAATAATTTCAAAAAAAAATCCTATGCACACGCAAGATCTATCATCATGATGTATAGCAACGAGAGGGGAAGAGTATTGTCCATGTACCCTCATAGACTGTAAGCGGAAGCATTATGACAACACGGTTGATGTAGTCGAATGTCTTCACGATCCGACCGGTCCTAGCACCGAAGGTACGGCACCTCCGTGATTTGCACACGTTTAGCTCGGTGACGTCCCGCGAACTCTAGATACAGCTGAGTGTTGAGGGAGAGTATCTTCAGCACGATGGCGTGATGACGGTGATGATGAAGCTACCGGAATAGGGCTTCGCCTAAGCACTGCAACGATATGACCGAGGTGGATTATGGTGGAGGGGGGCACCACACACGGCTAAACAATGTCAACTTGTGTGTTCTAGGGTGCCCCTGCCCCCGTAGATAAAGGAGAAAGGGGGGAGGCCGGCCGGCCCTAGGGCGCGCCAAGGAGGGCAGGAATTCTCCTCCTAGCAGGAGTAGGATTCCTCCTTTCCTAGTCCTACTAGGAGGGGGAAGGAAGGAGTGGGAGAGAGGAAGGAAAGGGGGGGGGGTGCCACCCCCTCCTAGTCCAATTCAGACCCAAGGGGGAGGGGGCACACGGCCTACCATAGCAGCCCCTCTCTCTCTCTCCACTAAGGCCCATCTGGGCCCACTAGTTCCCCGGGGGGTTCCGGTAACCCTCCGGCAATCAGGTTTTCTCCAAAATCACTCGGAACACTTCCGTTGTCCGAATATAGCCGTACAATATATGAATCTTTATATTCCGACCATTTTGAGACTCCTTGTCATGTCCATGATCACATCCGGGACTCCGAACAACCTTCGGTACATCAAAACACGTAAACTCATAATACCGATCGTCACCGAACGTTAAGCATGCGGACCCTACGGGTTCGAGAACTATGTAGACATGACCGAGACTCATCTCCGGTCAATAAAAAATAGCGGAACCTGGATGCTCATATTGGTTCCTACATATTCTACGAAGATCTTTATCGGTCAAACCGCATAAAACATACGTTGTTCCCTTTGTCATCGGTATGTTACTTGCCCGAGATTCGATCATCGGTATCTCAATATCTAGTTCAATCTCGTTACCGGCACGTCTCTTTACTCGTTCCGTAATGCAACATCCTGTAACTAACTCATTAGTCACATTGCTTGCAAGGCTTATAGTGATGTGCATTACCGAGAGAGCCCAAAGATACCTCTTCGACAATTGGAGTGACAAATCCTAATCTTGATCTATGCCAACTCAACAAACACCATCAGAGACACCTCTAGAGCATCTTTATAGTCACCCAGTTACGCTGTGATGTTTGATAGCACACTAAGTGTTCCTCCGGTATTCGGGAGTTGCATAATCTCATAGTCATCGGAACATGTATAAGTTATGGAGAAAGCAATAGCAATAAACTAAACGATCATCGTGCTAAGCTAACGGATGGGTCAAGTCAATCACATCATTCTCTAATGATGTGATCCCATTTCATCAAATGACAACTCTTTGTCCATGGCTAGGAAACTTAACCATCTTTGATTAATGAGCTAGTCAAGTAGAGGCATACTAGTGACACTCTGTTGGTCTATGTATTCACACATGTACTAAGTTTCCGGTTAATACAATTCTAGCATGAATAATGAACATTTATCATGATATAAGGAAATATAAATAACAACTTTATTATTGCCTCTAGGGCATATTTCCTTCAGTCTCCCACTTGCACTAGAGTCAGTAATCTAGATTACATCGTAATGATTCAAACACCCATGGAGTCTTGGTGCTGATCATGTTTTGCTCGTGAGAGAGGCTTAGTCAACAGGTTTGTAACATTCAGATTCATATGTATCTTGCAAATCTCTATGTCTCCCTCCTTTACTTGATCGCGGATGGAATTGAAGCGTCTCTTGATGTGCTTGGTTCTCTTGTGAAATCTAGATTCCTTTGCCAAGGCAATTGCACCAGTATTGTCACAAAAGATTTTCATTGGACCCGATGCACTAGGTATGACACCTAGATCAGATATGGACTCCTTCATCCAGACTCCTTCATTTGCTCCTTTCGAAGTAGCTATGTATTCCGCTTCACACGTAGATCCCGCCAAGACGCTTTGCTTATAACTGCACCAACTGACAGCTCCACCATTCAATAAAAATACGTATCCGGTTTTTGACTTAGAGTCATCCGGATCAATGTCAAAGCTTGAATCGACATAACCATTTACGACGAGCTCTTTGTCACCTCCATAAACGAGAAACATATCCTTAGTCCTTTTCAGGTATTTCAGGATGTTCTTGACCGCTGTCCAGTGATCCACTCCTGGATTACTTTGGTACCTCCCTGCCAAACTAATAGCAAGGTACACAGCATTGCATACATGATAGAACCTATGGCTGAAGCATAGGGAATGCCTTTCATTTTCTCTCTATCTTCTGCAGTGGTCGGGCATTGAGTCTGACTCAACTTCACACCTTGTAACACAGGCAAGAACCCTTTCTTTGCTTGATCCATTTTGAACTTCTTCAAAACTTTATCAAGGTATGTGCTTTGTGAAAGTCCAATTAAGCGTCTTGATCTATCTCTATAGATCTTGATGCCCAATATATAAGCAGCTTCACCGAGGTATTTCATTGAAAAATTCTTATTCAAGTATCCTTTTATGCTATTCAGAAATTCAGTATCATTTCCGATCAACAATATGTCATCCACATATAATATCAGAAATGCTACAGAGTTCCCACTTACTTTCTTGTAAATACAGGCTTCTCCAAAAGTCTGTATAAAACCATATGCTTTGATCACACTATCAAAGCGTATATTCCAACTCCGAGAGGCTTGCACCAGTCCATAAATGGATCGCTGGAGCTTGCACACTTTGTTAGCACCTTTTGGATCAACAAAACCTTCTGGTTGCATCATATACAACTCTTCTTTAAGATGTCCATTATGGAATGCAGTTTTGACATCCATTTGCCAAATTTCATAATCATAAAATGCGGAAATTGCTAACATGATTCGGATGGACTTAAGCATCACCGTGGGTGAGAAGATCTCATCGTAGTCAACTCCTTGAACTTGTCGAAAACCTTTCGCAACAAGTCGAGCTTTGTAGACAGTAATATTACCGTCAGCGTCAGTCTTCTTCTTGAAGATCCATTGGCTTGCCGATCATTGGGCAAGTCAACCGAAGTCCACACTTTGTTCTCATACATGGATCCCATCTCAGATTTCATGGCCTCAAGCCATTTTGCGGAATCTGGGCTCATCATCGCTTCCTCATTGTTTGTAGGTTCGTGATGGTCAAGTAACATGACCTCCAGAACAGGATTACCGTACCACTCTGGTGCGGATCTTACTCTGGTTGACCTACGAGGTTCGGTAGTAACTTGATCAGAAGTTTCATGATCATCATCATTAGTTTCCTCACTTACTGGTGTAGGAATCACTGGAACTGATTTCAGTGATGAACTACTTTCCAATAAGGGAGCAGGTACAATTACCTCGTCAAGTTCTACTTTTGTCCCACTCACTTTTTTTGAGAGAAACTCTTTCTCTAGAAAGGATCCATTCTTAGCAACGAATATCTTGCCTTTAGATCTGTGATAGAAGGTGTACTCAATAGTCTCCTTTGGGTATCCTATGAAGACACATTTCTCTGATTTGGGTTCGAGTTTATCAGGTTGAATCTTCTTCACATAAGCATCGCAGCCCCAAACTTTAAGAAATGACAACTTGGGTTTCTTGCCAAACCATAGTTTATAAGGTGTCGTCTCAACGGATTTTGATGGTGCCCTATTTAACGTGAATGCAACTGTCTCTAAAGCATAACCCCAAAACGATAGCGGTAAATCAGTGAGAGACATCATAGATCGCACCATATCTAATAAAGTGAAGTTACGACATTCGGACACACCATTACGCTGTGTTGTTCCACGTGGCGTGAGTTGCGAAACTATTCCACATTATTTCAAATGAAGACCAAACTCGTAACTCAAATATTCTCCTCCACGATCAGATCGTAGAAACTTTATTTTCTTGTTACGATGATTTTCCACTTCACTCTGAAATTCTTTGAACTTTTCAAATGTTTCAGACTTATGTTTCATCAAGTAGATATACCCATATCTGCTCAAATCATCTGTGAAGGTAAGAAAATAACGATACCCGCCGCGAGCATCAACACTCATTGGACCGCATACATCAGTATGTATTATTTCCAACAAGTCTGTTGCTCGCTCCATTGTTCCGGAGAACAGGATCTTAGTCATCTTGCCCATGAGGCATGGTTCGCAAGCATCAAGTGATTCATAATCAAGTGATTCCAAAAGTCCATCAACATGGAGTTTCTTCATGCGCTTTACACCAATATGACCTAAACGACAGTGACACAAATAAGTTGCACTATCATTATTGAACTTATATCTTTTGGCTTCAATACTATGAACATGTGTATCACTACTATCAAGATTTAGTAAAAATAGACCACTCATCAAGGGTGCATGACCATAAAAGATATTATTCATATAAATAGAACAACCATTATTCTCTGATTTAAATGAATAACCGTCTCACATCAAACAAGATCCAGATATAATGTACATGCTCAACGCTAGCACCAAATAACAATTATTTAGGTCTAATACTAATCCCGAAGGTAGATGTAGAGGTAGCGTGCTGGTGACGATCACATCGACTTTGGAACCATTTCCCACGCGCATCGTCTCCTTGTCCTTAGCCAATCTTCGCTTAATCCGTAGCCCTTGTTTCGAGTTGCAAATGTTAGCAACTAAACCAGTATCAAATACCCAGGCGCTACTGTGAGCATTAGTAAGGTACACATCAATAACATGTATATCAAATATACCTTTCACTTTGCCATCCTTCTTCTCTGCCAAATACTTGGGGCAGTTCCGCTTCCAGTGACCAGTCCCTTTGTAGTAGAAGCACTCAGTCTTAGGCTTAGGTCCAGACTTGGGCTTCTTCACTTGATCAGCAACTTGCTTGCCGTTCTTCTTGAAGTTCCCCTTCTTCCCTTTACCCTTTTTCTTGAAACTGGTGGTCTTCTTGACCATCAACACTTGATGCTCTTTCTTGATTTCTACCTCTGCAACCTTTAGCATTGCGAAGAGCTCGGGAATCATCTTATCATTCCTTGCATATTATAGTTCATCACGAAGCTCTTGCAGCTTGGTGGCAGTGATTCAAGAACTCTGTCAATGACACTATCATCACGAAGATTAACTCCCAGCTGAGTCAAGTGGTTGTGGTACCCAGACATTCTGAGTATATGTGCATTGACAGAACTATTCTCCTCCATTTTGCAGCTGTAGAACTTATTGGAGACTTCATATCTCTCAATCCGGGCATTTGCTTGAAATATTAACTTCAAGTCCTGGAACATCTCATATGCTCCATGATGTTTAAAACGTCGTTGAAGTCCCAATTTAAAGCCATATAGCATGGCACAATGAATATCGGGTAGTCATCAGCTTTGCTCTGCCAGGTGTTCACAACATCTGGCGTTGCTCCTGCAGCGGGTTTGTCACCTAGCGGTGCTTCCAGGATGTAATTCTTCTGTGCAACAATGAGGATAATCCTCAAGTTACGGACCGAGTCCGTGTAGTTGCTACCATCATCTTTCAACTTAGCTTTCTCTAGCAACGCATTAAAATTCAACGGAACAACAACACGGGCCATCTATCTACAATAACATAGACATGCAAAATACTATCAGGTACTAAGTTCATGATAAATTAAAGTTCAATTAATCAAATTACTTAAGAACTCCCACTTAGATAGACATCCCTATAATCATCTAAGTGATCACGTGATCCATATGAACTAAACCATGTCCGATCATCACGTGAGATGGAGTAGTTTTCAATGGTGAACATCACTATGCTGATCATATCTACTATATGACTCATGCTCGACCTTTTGATCTCAATGTTCCGAGGCCATATCTGCATATGCTAGGATCGTCAAGTTTAACCTGAGTATTCTGCGTGTGCAAAACTAGCTTGCACCTGTTGTATGTGAACATAGAGCTTATCACACCCGATCATCACGTGGTGTCTCAGCACGACAAACTGTAGCAACGGTGCATACTCAGGGAGAACACTTATACCTTGAAATTTAGTGAGAGATCATCTTATCATGCTACCGCCGAACTAAGCAAAATAAGATGCATAAAGGATAAACATCACATGCAATCAATATAAGTGATATGATATGGCCATCATCATCTTGTGCCTTTGATCTCCATCTCCAAAGCACCGTCATGATCACCATTGTCACCGGCCTGACACCTTGATCTCCATCGATGCATCGTTGTCGCCTCGCCAACTATTGCTTCTATGACTATCGCTACCGCTTAGTGATAAAGTAAAGCAATTACATGGCGATTGCATTTCATACAATAAAGTGACAACCATATGGCTCCTGCCAGTTGCTGATAACTCTGTTACAAAACATGATCATCTAATACAATAAAATTTAGCATCATATCTTGACCATATCACATCACAACATGCCCTGCAAAAACAAGTTAGGCGCCCTCTACTTTTTTGTTGCAAGTTTTACATGGCTGCTACGGGCTGAGCAAGAACCGTTCTTACCTACGCATCAAAAACCACAACGCGGTATAGTGATTGCTTTTCGATCTTCAGAAAGAACACTATTCATTGAATCCGATTCAACTAAAGTTGGAGAAACTGACACCCACTAGCCACCTCTGTGCGAAGCACATCGGTAGAACCAGTCTCGCGTAAGCTTACGCGTAATGTCGGTCTGAGCCGCTTCATCCAACAATACCGCTGAATCAAGAATCAACTAGTGACGGCAAGCAATATGTATATACCCATGCCCAAAACTCCTTTGTGTTCTACTCGTGCATATAACATCTACGCATAGACCTGGCTCTGATGCCACTATTGGGGAACGTAGTAATTTCAAAAAATTTCCTACGCATACACAAGATCTATCATGGTGATGTATAGCAACGAGAGGGGAAGAGTATTGTCCATGTACCCTCGTAGACCGTAAGCGGAAGCGTTATGACAACACGGTTGATGTAGTCAAATGTCTTCACGATCCGACCGATCCTAGCACCAAAGGTACGACACCTCCATGATCTGCACACGTTCAGCTCGGTGACGTCCTGCAAACTCTAGATCCAACTGAGTGTCGAGGGAGAGTTTTGCCAGCACGACGGCGTGATGACGGTGATGATGAAGCTACCGGATCAGAGCTTCGCCTAAGCACTGCAACGATATGACTGAGGTGGATTATGGTGGAGGGGGGCACCGCACACGGCTAAACAATGTCAACTTGTGTGTTCCAGGGTGCCCCTACCCCCGTATATAAAGGAGCAAGGGGGGAGGCTGGCCGGCCCTAGGGTGCGCCAAGGAGGGGAGGAATCCTCCTCCTAGTAGGAGTAGGATTCCTCCTTTCCTAGTCCTACTAGGAGGGGGAAGGAAGGAGTGGGAGAGAGGAAGGAAAGGGGGGTGCCACCCCCCTCCTAGTCCAATTCGGACCCAAGGGGGAGGGGGTGCGCGGCCTGCCCTGGCAGCCCCTCTCTCTCCACTAAGGCCCATCTAGACCCATTAGTTCCCGGGGGGGGGGGGGGGGGGTTCGGTAACCCTCTGGCACTCCAGTTTTCTCCGGAATCACCCGGAACACTTCCGGTGTCTGAATATAGCCGTCCAATATATGCCTCGACCATTTCGAGACTCCTCGCCATGTATGTGATAACATCGGAGACTCCGAACAATCTTTGGTACATCAAAACACATAATACCGATCGTCACCGAACGTTAAGTGTGCGGACCCTATGGGTTCGAGAACTATGTAGACATGACCCATACTCATCTCCGGTCAATAACCAATAGCGGAACCTGGATCCTCATATTGGTTCCTACATATTCTACGAAGTTCTTTATCGGTCAAACCGCATAACAACATACGTTGTTCCCTTTGTCATCGGTATGTTACTTGCCCGAGATTCGATCGTCGGTATCTCAATACCTAGTTTAATTTCGTTACCGGCAAGTCTCTTTACTCGTTCTGTAATGCAACACCCCATAACTAACTCATTAGTCACATTGCTTGCAAGGCTTATAGTGATGTGCATTACTGAGAGGGCCCAGAGATACCTCTCAGACAATCGGATTGACAAATCCTAATCTTGATCTATGCCAACTCAACAAACACCATCAGAGACACCTGTAGAGCATATTTATAGTCACCCAGTTATGTTGTGACGTTTGATAGCAAACTAAGTGTTCCTCCGGTATTCGGGAGTTGCATAATCTCATAGTCATAGGAACATGTATAAGTTATGGAGAAAGCAATAGCAGTAAACTAAACGATCATCGTGCTAAGCTAACAGATGGGTCAAGTCAATCACATCATTCTCTAATGATGTGATCTCATTTCATCAAATGACAACTCTTTTCGATGGCTAGGAAACTTAACCATCTTTGATTAACGAGCTACTCAAGTAGAGGCATACTAGTGACACTCTGTTTGTCTATGTATTCACACATGTACTAAGTTTCCGGTTAATACAATTCTAGCATGAATAATAAACATTTATCAATTTATATGTAAATATAAATAAAAACTTTATTATTGCCTCTAGGGCATATTTCCTTCAGTTGCTGTCAATCTATGAAGAAAAGATGGAGCTGAAAACAGAAAATCAAGAATCCGCTTTGAAAGGTGAAGGAGAAATTCTCTCTCATTATGGCAGTTCTGAAGAAGAAGAAGAAGAAGAAGTCAAAAATCAACACTCCATGACTCAAGAACTTGAAATGCTCACACAATGACTGAGTGATCTTAAGAGACACAACCTTTATCTTGTCAATGATGAAGAATTCCATGCACCAGAATCATCAAGAAGACGTCTGCCTCCAAAAGATATGAAGTGCTTCAAATGCAGACTATACGGCCATGTCATCGCTGATTGCCCTAGTTGGGAAGGAAAACCCAGCAGCAGATGGAAATATCTTCACTATAATGGTTTTACTCGAATGGATCGTCATAGTAAGATCTTGAAGAAAATTCTACCTCTTTTTCTTCAAAGAGACCAGTCACTGACATTAAGGCCAGAGCAGTCATCGAATCAAATATGAAGAGGATGTTGATATATCTCAAACGTATCTATAATTTTTGTTTGTTCCATGCTATTATATTATCAATCTTGGATGTTTTATAACCAGTTTGTAGTCATTTTATATCTTTTTTTGGTACTAACCTATTGGCATAGTGCCAAGTGCTAGTTGCTGTTTTTTGCATGTTTTTTACATCACAGAAAATCAATACCAAACAGAGTCCAAATGCAATGAAACTTTACGAAAAAATTTTATGGACCAGAAGACACCTAATGGGCCAAGGCTGCGCCTGGGGGGTGCTCCGAGAAGAGCACAACCCACCAGGGCGCGCTAGGAGGCCCAGGTGCGCCCTAGTGGGTTGTGCCCACCTCGGGTGCCCCCCGGACCGCCTCTCTGCTCTATAAATACCCCAATATTCCAAAAACCCCAGGGGAGTCAACGAAAATCAGTTCCAGCCGCCGCAAAGTCCAGAACCACCAGATCCAATCTAGACACCATCAAGGAGGGGTTCACCACTTCCATTGGTACTTCTCCGATGATGCGTGAGTAGTTCTTTGTAGACCTTCGGGTCCGTAGTTAGTAGCTAGATGGCTTCCTCTCTCTCGTTTGATTCTCAATACAATGGTCTCTTGGAGATCCATATGATGTAACTCTTTTTTGCGGTGTGTTTGTTGGGATCGGATGAACTTTGAGTTTATGATCAGATCTATCTTTGTAGTGATCCGACCTTAAACGGTCAAATCTCTGTGCATAAGTGTCATCCCTGGATCGGTAATGCTGACACACACAGTACTTGAAGGATAACAGAGTGGCAATCACACACTTATTACAACGAATGTCTCAAAGAGAACTTATTACAGTAACTATGACGTAAGGCCATCTAAATAAGATAACAACGGAAGGCTTGGAAGATAAAGTGAGTCCATCAACTCCAACGGCATAGCTGAGTGCACGATAACGACCTAGCGCACTTTAGTCTTTATCTGAAAAGTCTGCAACATGATATGTTGCAGCCCGTAATGGGTCAGCACATGGAATATGCTGGCAAGATAACACAGTAGAGCAATGAAACAAGTAAAAGCTATCACTACATGCATATATGGCTGGTGGAGGCTCTATGGTTATAATGTTTTTGCGAAAAGCCAATTTTTCCCTACAACAAAGGAATATATTTTATTTAACTATCATGGTAGTTGAAAACGTTGAGAATGGTAAAACTCCATCTCAATCCCAATTAAAAGTAATTAACATCCCAACAAATTAATTTAGGGTGATGAGATCCACATGATAATCCAAGAACCAGATACTCAAGATGTCCATAACCGGGGACACGACTAACCATGATTAGTTTGTACACTCCGCAGAGGTTTGCGCACTTTTCTCCACAAGACTCAATCTCCTCCGTTGGAATTCTTGCACTACATGGTGTTTGAGAAACGGATGACCGAGACACCGTCTTTCAGAAGCATTAACTCTAACCCCGGGTAGACAGTACCAACCTACATCCCCTACATCTTCTAGCATACCACTGGAAGAGGTCATGCATCTTACTCCACTATGCTAGAGCCCATAATAGCGTGTGGCTGCACACGGAAGTTTCTAGCATGAATAATCTTAGGATCCCTTTGAGCCTGGGTGGCGAACCAAAAAGGACAGCACTGGTATATCCCTAGGTGCCCGCAACCAATCCACCCAGATGTGTGTTTAAGTAGCCACCTTAAGTAAACCATTAATTAATAATCTCACATCTTTCATGGATACACTCAAACCCAATCCACGTCTACGAGCATAGCATGGCAATATAAGCATAACATAGAAGTAACCCCCATGGTTTTGATAATAAAAGGGCAATAGGTTCTATCTCATCAACTACTTCCCAAAACCCACATGTTAAGAGATCCTACTCATGCAATGTTTGATGGTTGTAACTAATTCATAAAAACTGGGTAATAAAGGGGTATGGTCAATGTCTTACTTGCCTTGCTGATGATCTGCAAAACCTAGTGACTCATAGTAGCACGCTGCACACTCCGGAAATTCTATCGCAAACAAACAATAGCATACATAAGCACTCAGGCAAAGATGCAAAGGTAAAACTTCAGATAAGAAGATCCAAATTGAAATTTCAACTGAAGAGGTTTGATTTGCAAAAATAAACGATCAAATCGGAGGTACAGAACTGAAACTACTGTCGAAAGAACTTCGAATGCAAATCTGCTTGCAACTAAATTTTAATTTGTCAAAAACCCTGTTCAAGTTGATTAAACAGAAAGAGGGGTTCGAGACGAAGATTTTGGCGTTGGTTTCACTGGATTTGGACAAACGGTTAGGAAACGGCGAGGGTTTGAAGATCAGGGGCTAATCTGTGATAAAATAATCGTGGATAGGTCCCTGGCTGAAAATAAAATATAAAAAAGACTAACGAACGAACTTTCACTGTCTGAACCTAACTGGAGAACAATGTTCATTAAAACAAACGAATGGACGAACGTCCGCCAAATAAATAAATCGACGAAAAACCGAACCGATTTATAAAAAACTGATCTAGGGTTTTCTGAAAAAAACGGAGACGATTTTTACCTAACAGAGCGAAAAGACCGGCGGCGGCGGCGGCTAACTCCGGCGGGGCTCCGGCGACGGCGATGGCGGTGTCGGCTGGTGGCGGCGGCACGAAAACTGAGGCGCGGTGACGACTAGGGTTTTCGGGTGGTGGGGCTGGCGGCTTGGGCTGGCAGGGCAGTCGGGCCTCGCCTTTTAAAGTGGCCGGCCGGGAAGTCCGGCTCGGGCATGGCCCATAGATCGTTTCGTTTTTTTAAATGGACGGAGTAAAATAAATAAAATAAATACCAAACGAAGTCCAAAAATCTTGAAGTAAATTTTCACGGCCCTCTAATAATACTTCGGACAAAGTGAACATTTATTTGGGCTAAGAATGCAATTTTGAAAAATGCATATTTTTCTAATTCAAATAAAATAGCGATAAAATCTAGATAAAATACTTTATTTGATTTTAACATTTTCCTCCAATATTTCTTTATTTTGGAGAAGTCATATTATCCCCTCTCATATATTTTTAATATTGGAAATATTATTTGGAGAGAAAAAAAATAAAAACCAAAGTGATCCCCTTTTCAATATTTGAGAAAATTCAAATATGAAAATAATAAAATCCCCAAATCTCTCCACGGGTCCTTGAGTTGCTTAGGATTTTAGGATCAAAGACCAAAATGCAAATAAA
Source organism: Triticum aestivum (assembly GCF_018294505.1). NCBI lineage: Eukaryota > Viridiplantae > Streptophyta > Magnoliopsida > Poales > Poaceae > Triticum > Triticum aestivum. The sequence goes on along the minus strand of NC_057800.1, from coordinate 400,190,391 downwards.
ATATGATATGCATATGATGACCTATGTATAACATTCCAAATTGGAAATTTGGGATGTTACAAAACCTACCCCCCTTAAGGTGAATCTTGCCCTCGAGATTCGGGTTGGCTAGAAAATAGGTTTGGGTGGTCTTTCCGTAGATCATCCTCTCGTTCCCAGTTGGCTTCATCCTCGGTATGGTGGCTCCACTAAACTTTGCAAAACTTGATAACCTTGCTGCGTGTGACTCGACTGGCAAACTCGAGAATCTTGACTGGTTTCTGCTCATAGGTCAGATCACTATCCAACTGAATTGCTGCCAGCGGCACTGTATCTCTCAGAGGAACATCAGCCATCTCAGCATGACACTTCTTCAACTGGGAAACGTGAAACACATCATGAACTCCTAACAGTCCTTCAGGTAACTCCAACTTGTAGGCTACTTCTCCCATACGTTCCAAAACTCGGTATGGTCCTACAAATCTTGGGGATAACTTTCCCTTAACTCCAAAACGTTTAAAACCTCGCAGTGGTGACACACGAAGACATGCTATGTCTCCGATTTCATAGACTACCTCCTTGCATTTTGAGTCTGCATAGCTCTTCTGCCTGGACTGAGCTACCTTTAGTCTGTCTCGAATCAACTTAACCTTCTCTTATGACTCTTTGATCAAATCTGGTCCAAACAACTTGCAGTCTCCAACTTCATCCCACATCAACAGCGTTCTGCATCTTCTTCCATACAAAGCTTCGAAAGGTGCCATCTTCAGACTAGCTTGATAACTGTTATTGTATGAGAACTCTGTGTAGGGAAAATTATCATCCCAATTAGATCCATAATCAAGCACACAAGCTCTCAACATGTCCTCCAGAATATGATTGACTCTCTCGGTCTGTCCATTTGTCTATGGATGAAAGGCTGTACTGAACTCTAGCCTAGTACCAAAAGTCTGGTGCAGCTGGTGCCAAAACTTTGACGTAAACTGTGTTCCTCTATCTGATATGATGGTCCTCGAAACTCCATGCAGACATACAATCTTGGTCATATATATCTTGGCCAACTTTGCACTCGTATAGGTGGTCTTCACTGGGATAAAGTGAGCCACTTTGGTCAAACGATCCACTACTACCCAAATAGAATCGTATCCTGATCGGGTCCTGGGTAATCCGGTGATGAAATCCATGCCAAGCTTGTCCCACTTCCATTTGGGTTTCGGCATAGGTTGCAGTAATCCTGCTAGCTATTGATGTTCTGCCTTCACTCTCTCACATACATCACATACGGCTACATACTCGGCAATGTCATTCTTCATACCAGTCCACCAGAAATGCTCCTTCAAATCCAAATACATCTTGGTGTTTCTGGGGTGTATTGAGTATGGTGAGTCATGAGCCTCCTGGAGTATCAACTTCCTGATCTCTGCATTATTGGGTACATAAACACGGTCCTCAAACCACAAGGTGTCGTGCTCATCCTCACGAAAACCCTTGGCTTTACCTTTGCTCATTTTCTCCTTTATCTCTGCAATTCCCATATCATCTTTTTGAGCTTCTCGAATTTTTCCCAATAATGTCGGCTGAATTTCCAATGCAGCAATAAATCCTCTAGGGACTATCTCCAAGCATAGCTCCCTGAGATCTTCAGCTAACTCCTTTGGCAATCCTCCGCTTACGAGGGTATTGGCGTAACTCTTCCGGCTCAAAGCGTCTGCTACGACATTGGCCTTGCCTGGATGATAGTGCAACTTCATATCATAATCCTTTATAAGCTCCAACCATCTCCTTTGCATGAGATTCAACTCCTTCTGTGTGAAAATGTATTTCAAACTCTTATGATCCGTGTACACATCACAATGATTTCCAATAAGAAAATGTCTCCATGTCTTGAGCACATGCACTACAGCTGCCAACTCCAAATCATGCGTGGCATAATTCAACTCATGCGGTCGAAGCTATCGTGAGGCATATGAAACAACTCTTCCGTCTTGCATAAGCACGCCTCCAAGTCCTAAGCGAGATGCGTCGCAATATGCTTGGAAATCCTTGCATATATCCAGCAGAATCAACACTGGGGCTGTAACCAAATGTTTCTTCAACTCCTGGAAACTTGCCTCACATTCATCTGTCCATTTAAACTTAGTGTCCTTCTTCAACAACTCCGTCGTAGGCTTCGCAATCTTAGAGAAATTCTCAATGAATGTCCGATAATATCCCGCGAGCCCAAGAAAACCGCGGATCTCTCCAACTGAGGTGGGTGCCAACCACTCAGTGACCGACTGAACCTTAGTAGGGTCTACTGCTATACCTTCTCCTGATATAACATGTCCAAGGAATCCAACTTCCTTTAACCAAAACTCACATTTGCTGAATTTGGTGTATAACTGATGTTCCCTGAGCTTCTCAAGAACTAAACGTAAATGCTCCTTGTGTTCCTCTTCATTCTTCGAGTACACCAAAATGTCATCAACGAACACCGCGACAAATTTATCCAAGAACTCCATGAACACCTTATTCATCATACTCATGAAATAGGCAGGGGTGTTTGTCAGTCCAAATGACATAACCGTGTACTCATATAGCCCGTACCTTGTGGTGAAGGCTGTCTTGGGTATATCCTATTCTCGGATCTTCAGTTGGTGGTATCCTGATCGAAGATCGATCTTGGAAAATACTTTAGCTCCTTGTAGCTGGTCAAACAGATCATTGATCATCGGCAGTGGGTACTTGTTCTTGATCGTCACTTCATTCAATGCATGATAATCAACCACCAATATCAGAGATTTATCCTTCTTCTCAACCAAGAGCACTGGGGCTCCCCATGGTGACGAGCTTCGTCGAATGTAACCTTTCTCCAATAACTCCTTAATCTGTTTCTTAATCTCCTCCAGATCATTCGCGGGCATCTGGTATGGTCTCTTCGATATTGGTCCGGTGCCTGGCAACAACTCTATCAAAAACTCAATGTCTCAATCCGGCGGCATGCCTGGTAGTTCCTCTGGAAATACATCCGGGTAATCCTTCACTACAGGCACTTCCTCCTGAACAACGCCCGTGAGGGAGTTTAGGTGAGTCCTCTTTGGGGTATGCTTGGATACATACTTAATCCTTTTTCCTTCCGTGGTGGTGAGTAGAATTAACCTACTAGCACAATCAATGTTTCCTCCATACTTCGATAGCCAATCCATACCCAGTATCACACCCAATCCTTGTGACTCCAAAATTATTAGGTCTGAGGGGAAAATATGGCTGCCAATGTTTAAGGGTATCCAGTCGCACCATCGACTAGCCATATACTCTGCTCCTGGTGAGCTTACTAACAAGGGTGTCCTAAGGGCTAAGGTGGGTAACTTAAACTTGTCCACAAACCCCCTTGAAATGTATGAATGCGATGCACCAGTATCGAAAAGAATGAGAGATGTAAATGTCTTAACCAAAAACTTACCGATAACTGTGTCTGGCTGCTCTTCAACCTCCTTCACGTTCACGCGGTTCAGTTGTCCCTTGTTAAAAGGGTTGGGCTTCTTCCCAGAGCTTCCATTGCCATTTCCATTCTTGAGTTCAGGACACTCATTGGCATAGTGTTCAGTCTTCCCGCACTTGAAACAAGTAACATGACTTTGGTCCTTCTTGGCGGGCGTGCTTGGGTTAGAGCGGTTCTGACTGCTTGCGCCACTCCCATTTCCATTCCTAGAGCCATTGTGGTTATGCGAACTTCCTCAATTATGGTTATGGCCTCCATGGTTATGGGTATATCCTCCCGAGTTCATGGTAAAATGTGGTTTCTGCTGAGCTCCTGAATTGTACTTCCCTTGTCCATTCTTCCTTTTGCGGCTCTCAATCTGCTGCTGCTTCCCTTCAATCATAAGATCCTTATCTACCAACTCCTGGTAGTTGTTAAATGTTTCCACCATTAACTGCATACTCATCTCATCATTCAGCCCTTCCATAAACTTATCTTGCTTCGCGACATCTGTGGCCACATCATCTGGGGCATAGCGGGCTAACTTACTAAACTCATCCACGTACTGCCCCACAGTACGGCTGCCCTAGCGTAAGTTGCGAAACTCACGCTTCTTCATGCTCATATCTCCAGTTGAGACATGAGCAGTGCGGAACGCTTGCTGAAACCGCTCCCAAGTAACATTGGCTATAGGGAAGGTGGCTGTGTAATTCTCCCACCATGAGGCTGCAGGCCCATCCAATTGATGTGCGGCAAAACACACCTTCTAAACATCTGTGCAACCTGCAGTGGTTAACTCCCTTCCAATCCCGCGTAGCCAGTCATCAGCAACTATGGGCTTGGTGCTACTGGAAAACACCAGCGGTTGTAACCTCAGAAAATGGGCTAAGTTGTCAACTGGAGGGGCTGGCGGTGGGTCGTTGTTATTGTTGTTGTTGTTGCCTTGATTCTGAACTAGCAACTACATCAGTGTATTCTGCTGTTGGATCAACTAAGTGAGCTCCGGTGGGAAGGAAAATCTGGGGTCACATCTCGGAGGCATCTGAGGGGTTTAGAGGGGAGAGATTAGAATAGAAATGAGGTCTAGTGAGAAGACACTACCCATATGCACATGAGACAAACACAAACATATCACTCCAAAACGATTTCAGGCAAGGGCATACAATCGATCTAACTATCGTTACAGTGCTCGGACTACTAATATATACATAGGGAAATACTACTAATAGTATGGTGGTCTACTAAATTTTTTGATCGGTAGAAGACTCCATGATATCTGCTCCAGCTTCGTCTTCATAATCATCATCACTGGGGTCGGAGTCGGTGTCGTGGATGATGATGTAGTCCTTGGGGTGGTCGTCATCTCCTCCTGGCGCATGGTCTTCCATGAATACTCCTAGCTTCCTTGTCAGGTCGTCATTCTTCTCCACTAGTATTGTGATTTTCTCCTCATATTCGTCGCGTGTAGACTTGAGTTCCTCTTCCAGCTCCATGTTCCTAGTCATCAACTTCTTCAGGTCTATCATGCTTGCGCACATTTGGTTCTCCTGGCGTCGGATGTGCTGGTTTAACTCCTGGATGAAGGCTGCAATGGACCTGTCCCTCCTGGTGCTGATCATCTCCCATTGCTCATCTCGGCGCCCACATATATGGTAGATAGTGTCCTTAAGATCCTTGTGATAAACTTCGCCGATGCGTCCTATGGCGATGTGGGTTGCCATGCTCTTTCCTAGACTCCAGGTTGGTGCATCAAAGGAAAACTCTATGGGCTCAGTGACTGGTGTGAATGTTCTTCCTGGAACTTGAACTTGAATCATCCAACGCTCTTCTTCTGGTAAAGTGGTGGTGTAGGTCCCGATGAAGCTTGGTATTCCAATGTTCAGGTACCTAGTGACTTCCTTCAAGTGTCGTCCAAAAGGTGTGTCTTCAACCGGCTGTGTAAACTTGTTCCTTGTGTCCGCCGTCCTTTAGAGTAGAAAATAGAGAGGAGTTAGAAATGGGTAGAGAAGATTGACCTATGGCTCATCTTAGTGGTCGTGCCCTACATTCAGTGTGTGCTCTGATACCATCTTGTAGCGATCCGACCTCAAACGGTCAAATATCTATGCATAAGTGTCATCCCTGGATCGGTAATGCTGACACACATAGTACTTGAAGGATAACAGAGTGGCAATCACACACTTATTACAACGAATGTCTCAAAGAGAACTTATTACAATAAATATGGCTTAAGGCCATCTAAATAAGATAATAGCGGAAGGCCTGGAAGATAAACTGAGTCCACCAACTCCAACGGCATAGCTGAGTGCACGACAACGACCTAGCGCACTTTACTCTTCGTCTGAAAAGTCTGCAACATGATATGTTGCAGCCTGAAACGGGTCAGCACATGGAATATGCTGGCAAGATAACACAGTAGAGCAATGAAACAAGTAAAAGCTTCCACTACATGCACATATGGCTGGTGGACGCTCTATGCTTATAATGTTTTTGCGAAAAGCCAATTTTTCCCTACAACAAAGGAATATATTTTATTTAACTATCATGGTAGTTGAAAACATTGAGAATGGTAAAACCCCATCTCAATCCGAAGTAAAAGTAATTAACATCCCAACAAATTAATTTAGGGTGATGAGATCCACATGATAATCCAAGAACCAGATACTCAAGATGTCCATAACCGGGGACACGGCTAACCATGATTAGTTTGTACACTCTGCAGATGTTTGCACACTTTCCCCCACAAGACTCAATCTCCTCCATTGGAATTCTCGTGCTACATGGTGTTTGAGAAATGGATGACCGAGACACAGTCTTTCAGAAGCATTAACTCTAACCCCGGGTAGACAGTACCAAACTACTGTTGGGGAACGTAGTAATTTCAAAATTTCCTACGCACACGCAAGATCATGGTGATGCATAGCAACGAGAGGGGAGAGTGTGATCTACGTACCCTTGTAGACCGACAGCGGAAGCGTTAGCACACCGCGGTTGATGTAGTCGTACGTCTTCACGGCCCGACCGATCAAGCACCGAAACTACGGCACCTCCGTGTTCCAGCACACGTTCAGCTCGATGACGATCCCCGGACTCCGATCCAGCAAAGTGTCGGGGAAGAGTTCCGTCAGCATGACGGCGTGGTGACGATCTTGATGTACTACTGTCGCAGGGCTTCGCCTAAGCACCGCTACAATATTATCGAGGATTATGGTGGAAGGGGGCACCGCACACGGCTAAGAATATGATCACGTGGATCAACTTGTGTCTATGGGGTGCCCCCTGCCCCCGTATATAAAGGAGCAAGGGGAGGTGCGGTCGGCCAGGAGGAGGGCGCGCCAGGAGGAGTCCTACTCCCACTGGGAGTAGGATTCCCCCCCTTTCCTAGTTGGAATAGGATTCGGGAGGGGGAAAGAGGAGAGAGAGAAGGAAGGGGGGGGGGGGCGCCGCCCCCCTCTCCTTGTCCTATTAGGACTAGGGGGGAGGGGCGTGCGGCCCAGCCCTGGCCACCTCTCCTCTCTTCCACTAAAGCCCACTAAGGCCCATATACCTCCCGGGGGGTTCCGGTAACCTCCCGGTACTCCGGTAAAATCCCGATTTCACCCGAAACACTTCCGATATCCAAATATAGGCTTCCAATATATCAATCTTTATGTCTCGACCATTTCGAGACTCCTCGTCATATCCGTGATCACATCCGGGACTCCGAACAAACTTCGGTACATCAAAATGCATAAACTCATAATATAACTGTCATCAAAACCTTAAGCGTGCGGACCCTACGGGTTCGAGAACAATGTAGACATGACCGAGACACGTCTACGGTCAATAACCAATAGCGGAACCTGGATGCTCATATTGGCTCCCACATATTCTACGAAGATCTTTATCGGTCAGACCGCATAACAACATACGTTGTTCCCTTTGTCATCGGTATGTTACTTGCCCGAGATTCGATCGTCGGTATCTCAATACCTAGTTCAATCTCATTACCGGCAAGTCTCTTTACTCGTTTCGTAATACATCATCTTGCAACTAACTCATTAGTTGTAATGCTTGCAAGGCTTATGTGATGTGCATTACCGAGAGGGACTAGAGATACCTCTCCGACAGTCAGAGTGACAAATCCTAATCTCGAAATACGCCAACCCAACATGTACCTTTGGAGACACCTGTAGAGCTCCTTTATAATCACCCAGTTATGTTGTGACGTTTGGTAGCACACAAAGTGTTCCTCCGGTAAACGGGAGTTGCATAATCTCATAGTCATAGGAACATGTATAAGTCATGAAGAAAGCAATAGCAACATACTAAACGATCGAGTGCTAAGCTAACGGAATGGGTCAAGTCAATCACATCATTCTCCTAATGATGTGATCCCTTTAATCAAATAACAACTCTTTGTCTATGGTTAGGAAACATAACCATCTTTGATTAACGAGCTAGTCAAGTAGAGGCATACTAGTGACACTCTATTCGTCTATGTATTCACACATGTATTATGTTTCCGGTTAATACAATTCTAGCATGAATAATAAACACTTATCATGAAATAAGGAAATAAATAATAACTTTATTATTGCCTCTAGGGCATATTTCCTTCAGTCTCCCACTTGCACTAGAGTCAATAATCTAGTTCACATTGCCATGTGATTTAGCACCAATAGTTCACATCATTATGTGACCAACAATCAAAGGGTTTACTAGAGTCAATAATCTAGTTCACATCGCTATGTGAGTAACACCCAAAGAGTACTAAGGTGTGATCATGTTTTGCCTATGAGAGAAGTTTAGTCAACGGGTCTGCCATATTCAGATCCGTATGTATTTTGCAAATTTCTATGTCAACAATGCTCTGCATGGAGCTACTATAGCTAATTGCTCCCACTTTCAATATGTATCCAGATTGAGACTTAGAGTCATCTAGATCAGTGTCAAAATTTGCATCGACGTAACCCTTTACGACGAACCTTTTTGTCATGTCCATAATCGAGAAATATATCCTTATTCCACTAAGGATAATTTTGACCGCTGTCCAGTGATCTACTCCTAGATCACTATTGTACTCCCTTGCCAAAATCAGTGTAGGGTATATAATAGATCTGGTACACAGCATGGCATACTTTATAGAACCTATGGCTGAGGCATAGGGAATGATTTCATTCTCTTTCTATCTTCTGCCGTGGTCGGGCTTTGAGTCTTACTCAATTTCACACCTTGTAACACAGCCAAGAACTCTTTTCTTTGACTGTTCCATTTTGAACTACTTCAAAATCTTGTCAAGGTATGTACTCATTGAAAAAACTTATCAAGCGTCTTGATCTATCTCTATAGATCTTGATGCTCAATATGTAAGCAGCTTCACCGAGGCCTTTCTTTGAAAAAATCCTTTCAAACACTCCTTTATGCTTTGCAGAATAATTCTACATTATTTCCGATCAAAATATGTCATACACATATACTTATCAGAAATGCTGTAGTGCTCCCACTCACTTTCTTGTAAATACAGGCTTCACCGCAAGTCTGTATAAAACTATATGCTTTGATCAACTTATCAAAGCGTATATTCCAACTCCGAGATGCTTGCACCAGTCCATAGATGGATCGCTGGAGCTTGCATATTTTGTTAGCACCTTTAGGATTGACAAAACCTTCTGGTTGCATCATATACAACTCTTCTTTAAATCCATTAAGGAATGTAGTTTTGTTTATCCATTTGCCAGATTTCATAAAAATGCGGCAATTGCTAACATGATTTGGACAGACTTAAGCATCGCTACGAGTGAGAAAATTTCATCGTAGTCAACACCTTGAACTTTGTCAAAAACCTTTTTCGACAAGTCTAGCTTTGTAGATAGTAACACTACTATCAGCGTCCGTCTTCCTCTTGAAGATCCATTTATTTTCTATGGCTTGCCGATCATCGGGCAAATCCATCAAAGTCCATACTTTGTTCTCATACATGGATCATATCTCAGATTTCATGGCCTCAAACCATTTCGCGGAATCTGGGCTCATCATCGCTTCCTCATAGTTCGCAAGTTCGTCATGGTCTAGTAACATGACTTCCAGAACAGGATTACCGTACCACTCTGGTGCGGATCTCACTCTGGTTTACCTACGAGATTCGGTAGTAACTTGATCTGAAGTTACATGATCATCATCATTAGCTTCCTTACTAATTGGTGTAGTAGTCACAAGAACAGATTTCTGTGATGAACTACTTTCCAATAATGGAGCAGGTACAGTTACCTCATCAAGTTCTACTTTCCTCCCACTCACTTCTTTCGAGAGAAATTCCTTCTCTAGAAAGGATCCATTCAAAGCAACGAATATCTTGCCTTCGGATCTGTGATAGAAGGTGTACCCAACATTTTCTTTTTGGGTATCCTATGAAGACGCACTTCTCCGATTTGGGTTTGAGCTTATCAGGTTGAAACTTTTTCACATAAGCATTGCAACCTCAAACTTTAAGAAACGACAACTTAGGTTTCTTGCCAAACCATAGTTCATAGGGTGCCGTTTCAACGGATTTAGATGGTGCCCTATTTAACGTGAATGCAGCTGTCTCTAATGCATAATCCCAAAATGATAGTGGTAGATTGGTAAGATACATCATAGTTCGCACCATATCTAATAAAGTACGGTTATGACGTTCGGACACACCATTATGCTGTGGTGTTCCAGGTGGCGTGAGTAGTGAAACTATTTCACATTGTTTTTAACTGAAGGCCAAACTCGTAACTCAAATATTTTACTTCTGCGATCATATCGTAGAAACTTTTATTTTTGTTACGATGATTCTACACTTCACTCTGAAATTCTTTGAACTTTTCAAATGTTTCAGACTTGTGTTTCATCAAGTAGATATACCCATATCTTCTCAAATCATATGTGAAGGTCAGAAAATAATGATACCCGCCGCGAGCCTCAACACTCATCGGATCACATACATCAGTATGTATTATTTCCAATAAGTCAGTTGCTCGCTCCATTGTTCCGGAGAACGGAGTCTTAGTCATCTTGCCCATAAGGCATGGTTCGCAAGCATCAAGTGATTCATAATCAAGTGATTCCAAAATCCCATCAGCATGGAGTTTCTTCATGCGCTTTACACCAATATGACCTAAACAACAGTGCCACAAATAAGTTGCACTATCATTATTAACTTTGCATCTTTTGTCTTCAATATTATGAATATGTGTATCACTACGATCGAGATCCAATGAACCATTTTCATTGGGTGTGTAACCATATAAGGTTTTATTCATGTAAACAGAACAACAATTATTCTCTAACTTAAATGAATAACCGTATTGCAATAAACATGATCAAATCATATTCATGCTCAACGCAAACACCAAATAACACTTATTTAGGTTCAACACTAATCCCGAAAGTATAGGGAGTGTGCGATGATGATCATATCAATCTTGGAACTACTTCCAACACACATCGTCACTTCACCCTTAACTAGTTTCTGTTCATTCTGCAACTCCCGTTTCGAGTTACTACTCTTAGCAACTGAACCAGTATCAAATACCGAGGGGTTGCTACGAACACTAGTAAAATACACATTAATAATCTGTATATCAAATATACCTTTGTTCACTTTGCCATCCTTCTTATCCGCCAAATACTTGGGGCAGTTCCGCTTCCAGTGACCAGTCCCTTTGCAGTAGAAGCACTTAGTCTCAGGCTTAGGACCAGACTTGGGCTTCTTCACTTGAGCAGCAACTTGCTTGCCGTTCTTCTTGAAGTTCCCCTTCTTCCCTTTGCCCTTTTATTGAAACTAGTGGTCTTGTCTACCATCAACACTTGATGCTCTTTCTTGATTTCTACCTTCATCGATTTCATCATCATGAAAAGCTCGGGAGTCGTTTTCGTCATCCCTTGCATACTATAGTTCATCACGAAGTTCTACTAACTTGGTGATGGTGACTAGAGAATTCTGTCAATCACTATCTTATCTAGAAGATTAACTCCCACTTGATTCAACCGATTGTACTACCCAGACATTCTGAGTACATGCTCACTGGCTGAGCCATTCTCCTCCATCTTGTAGGCAAAGTACTTGTCACAGGTCTCATACCTCTCGACATGGGCATGAGTCTGAAATACCAATTTCAACTCTTGGAACATCTTATATGCTCCATGGCATTCAAAACATTTTGAAGTCCAGGTTCTAAGTCGTAAAGCATGGTGCACTAAACTATCATGTAGTCATCATACTGAGCTTGTCAAGAGTTCATAACGTCTGCATCTGCTCCTGCAATAGGTCTGTCACCTAGCGGTGCATCAAGGACATAATTCTTTTGTGCAGCAATGACGATAATCCTCATATCACAAACCCAGTCCGCGTCATTGCTACTATCACTTTCAACTTAGTTTTCTCTAGGAGCATATCAAAACATAGGGGAGCTACAACGTGAGCTATTGATCTACAACATGATTTGCAAAATACTACCAGGACTAAGTTCATGATAAATTTAAGTTCAATTAATCATATTACTTAAGAACTCCCACTTAGATAGACATCCCTCTAATCCTCTAAGTGATCACGTGATCCAAATCAACTAAACCATGTCCGATCATCACGTGAGATGGAGTAGTTTCATTGGTGAACATCACTATGTTGATCATATCTACTATATGATTCACGCTCGACCTTTCGGTCTCCGTGTTCCGAGGCCATATCTGTATATGCTTGGCTCGTCAAGTATAACCTGAGTATTCCGCGTGTGCAACTGTTTTGCACCCGTTGTATTTGAACGTAGAGCCTATCACACCCGATCATCACGTGGTGTCTCAGCATGAAGAACTTTCGCAACGGTGCATACTCAGGGAGAACACTTCTTGATAATTAGTGAGAGATCATCTTAAAATGCTACCGTCAATCAAAGCAAGATAAGATGCATAAAAGATAAACATCACATGCAATCAATATAAGTGATATGATATGGCCATCATCATCTTGTGCTTGTGATCTCCATCTTCGAAGCACCGTCGTGATCACCATCGTCATCGGCGCGATACCTTGATCACCATCGTAGCATCGTTGTCGTCTCGCCAATCTTATGCTTCCATGACTATCGCTACCGTTTAGTGATAAAGTAAAGCATTACAGCGCAATTGCATTGCATACAATAAAGCGACAACCATATGGCTCCTGCCAGTTGCCGATAACTTGGTTACAAAACATGATCATCTCATACAATAAAATTCAGCATCATGTCTTGACCATATCACATCACAACATGCCCTGCAAAAATAAGTTAGACATCCTCTACTTTGTTGTTGCAAGTTTTACGTGGCTGCTACGGGCTTAAGCAAGAACCGATCTTACCTACGCATCAAAACCACAACGATAGTTTGTCAAGTTGGTGCTGTTTTAACCTTCGCAAGGACCGGGCGTAGCCACACTCGGTTCAACTAAAGTTGGAGAAACTATCACCCGCTAGCCACCTTTGTGCAAAGCACGTCGGGAGAACCGGTCTCGCGTAAGCGTACGTGTAATGTCGGTTCGGGCCGCTTCGTCCAACAATACCGCCGAACCAAAGTATGACATGCTGGTAAGCAGTATGACTTATATCGCCCACAACTCACTTGTGTTCTACTCATGCATATAACATCAACACATAAAACCTAGGCTCGGATGCCACTGTTGGGGAACGTAGTAATTTCAAAAATTTCCTACGCACACACAAGATCATGTTGATGCATAGCAACGAGAGGGGAGAGTGTGATCTACGTACCCTTGTAGACCGATAGCGGAAGCGTTAGCACAACGCGGTTGATGTAGTCGTACGTCTTCATGGCCCGCCCGATCAAGCACCAAAACTACGGCACCTCCGAGTTCTAGCACACGTTCAGCTCGATGACGATCCCCGGATCCGATCCAGCAAAGTGTCAGGGAAGAGTTCCGTCAGCATGACGACGTGGTGACGATCTTGATGTACTACTGTCGCAGGGCTTCGCCTAAGCACCGCTACAATATTATCGAGGATTATGGTGGAAGGGGGCACCGCACACGGCTAAGAATATGATCACGTGGATCAATTTGTGTCTATGGGGTGCCCCTTGCCCCCGTATATAAAGGAGCAAGGGGAGGTGCGGCCGGCCAGGAGGATGGCGCGCCAGGAGGAGTCCTACTCCCACCGGGAGTAGGATTCCCCCCTTTCCTAGTTGGAATAGGATTCGGGAGGGGGAAAGAGGAGAGAGAGAAGGAAGGGGGGCGCCGCCCCCCTCTCCTTGTCCTATTTGGACTAGGGGGGAGGGGCGTGCGGCCCAGTCCTGGCCACCTCTCCTCTCTTCCACTAAAGTCCACTAAGGCACATATACCTCCCGGGGGGTTCCGGTAACCTCCCGGTACTCTGATAAAATCCCGATTTCACCCGGAACACTTCTGATATCCAAATATAGGCTTCCAATATATCAATCTTTATGTCTCGACCATTTCGAGACTCCTCGTCATATCCGTGATCACATCCGGGACTTCGAACAAACTTCGGTACATCAAAATGCATAAACTCATAATATAACTATCATCAAAACCTTAAGCGTGCGGACCCTACGGGTTCGAGAACAATGTAGACATGACCGAGACACGTCTCCGGTCAATAACCAATAGCGGAACCTGGATGCTCATATTGGCTCCCACATATTCTACGAAGATCTTTATCGGTCAGACCGCATAACAACATATGTTGTTCCCTTTGTCATCGGTATGTTACTTGCCCGAGATTCGATCGTCGGTATCTCAATACCTAGTTCAATCTCGTTACCGGCAAGTCTCTTTACTCGTTTTGTAATACATCATCTTGCAACTAACTCATTAGTTGTAATGCTTGCAAGGCTTATGTGATGTGCATTACCGAGAGGGCCTAGAGATACCTCTCCGACAATCGGAGTGACAAATCCTAATATCGAAATACGCCAACCCAACATGTACCTTTGGAGACACCTGTAGAGCTCCTTTATAATCACCCAGTTACGTTGTGACATCTGGTAGCACACAAAGTGTTCCTCCAGTAAACGGAAGTTGCATAATCTCATAGTCATAGGAACATGTATAAGTCATGAAGAAAGCAATAGCAACATACTAAACGATCGAGTGCTAAGCTAACGGAATGGGTCAAGTCAATCACATCATTCTCCTAATGATGTGATCCCGTTAATCAAATAACAACTCTTTGTCTATGGTTAGGAAACATAACCATCTTTGATTAAAGAGCTAGTCAAGTAGAGGCATACTAGTGACACTCTGTTCGTCTATGTATTCACACATGTATTATGTTTCCGGTTAATACAATTCTAGCATGAATAATAAACACTTATCATGAAATAAGGAAATAAATAATAACTTTATTATTGCCTCTAGGGCATATTTCCTTCAACTACATCCCCTACATCTGCTAGCCTACCACTGGAAGAGGTCATGCAACTTACTCCACTATGCTAGAGCCCATAATAGCTTGTGGCTGCACACGGAAGTTTCTAGCATGAATAATCTTATGATCCCTTTGAGCCTGGGTGTCGAACCAAAAAGGACAGCACTGGTATATCCCTAGGTGCTCGCAACCAATCCACCCAGATGTGTGTTTAAGTAGCCACCTTAAGCAAACCATTAATTAATAATCTCACATCTGTCATGGATACACTCAAACCCAATCCACGTCTACGGGCATAGCATGGCAATAGGTTCCACCTCATCAACTACTTCCCCAAACCCACATGTTAAGAGATCCTACTCATGCAATGTTTGAGGGTTGTAACTAATTCATAAAAACTGGGTAATAAAGGGGTATGGTCAATGTCTTACTTGCCTTGCTAATGATCCGCAAAACCTAGTGACTCATACTAGCACGCTACGCACTCCGGAAATTCTATCGCAAATAAACAATAGCATACATAAGCACTCAGCCAAATATGCAAAGGTAAAACTTCAGATAAGAAGATCCAAACTGAAAGTTCAACTGAAGAGGTTCGATTTGCAAAAATAAATGATCAAATCGGAGATACGGAACTGAAACTACGGTCAAAAGAACTTCGAATGCAAATCTGCTTGCAACAAAATTTTATTTTGTTAAAAACCCTGCTCAAGTTGATTAAACCGAAAGAGGGGTTCGAGACGAAGATTTTGGCGTTGGTTTCACTGGATTTGGACAAATGGTTAAGAAACGGCGAGGGTTTGAAGATCAAGGGTTAATCTGCGATAAAAAAATCACGGATAGGTCCCTGGCCGAAAATAAAGTAAAAAGAAAAGACTAACGAACGAACGTTCACTGTCTGAACCTAATTGGCGAACAACGTTCGTTAAAACAAACGAACGGACGGACGTCCGCTAAATAAATAAACTTACGAAAAACCGAACCGATCTACAAAAAACAGATCTAGGGTTTTCTGAAAAAACCGAGACGGTTTTTAGCTAACCGAGCGAAAAGACCGGCGGCGGAGGCGGCTAACTCCGGCGGGTCTCCGGCGGCGGCGACGCAGAAATCGAGGCGTGGCGGCGGCTAGGGTTTTCGGGCTACGGGGCTGGCGGGGCGGTTGGGCCTCGCCTTTTAAAGGGGCCGACCGGGGAAGTCCGGCTCGGGCACGGCCCGTAGGTCGCTTCGTTTTTTTTAAACGGACGGAGTAAAATAAATAAAAGAAATACCAAACGAAGTCCAAAAATCCTTAAATAAATTTTCACGGTCCTCTAATAATATTTCGGACAAAGTGAACATTTATTTGGGCTAAGAATGCAATTTTGAAAAATGCATATTTTTCTAATTCAAATAAAATAGCAATAAAATCCAGACAAAATACTTTATTTGATATTAACATTTTTCCTCCAATATTTCTTTATTTTGGAGAAGTCATATTATCCCCTCTCATATATTTTTAATATTGGAAATATTATTTGGAGAGAAAAATAATAATTAAAACCAAAGTGATCCCCTTTTCAATATTTGAGAAAATTCAAATATGAAAATAATAAAATCCCCAACTCTCTTTGTGGGTCCTTGAGTTGCTTAGGATTTTAGGATCAAAGACCAAAATGCAAATAAAATATGATATGCATATGATGACCTATGTATAACATTCCAAATTGGAAATTTGGGATGTTACAATCTTTTTATATCCATGAAAGTTATTTGAGTTTCTTTGATCTCTTATATGCATGATTGCTTATAGCCTCGTATTTCTTCTAGATATTTGGGTTTTGTTTGGCCAACTTGATGTATTTATCTTGCAATGGGAAGAGGTGCTTTGTAGTGGGTTCGATCTTACGGTGCTTGATCCCAGAAACAAAAGGGGAACCGACACGTATGTATCGTTGCTAGTAAGGATAAAACGATGGGGTCTATCTCTACATAGATAGATATTGTCTACATCATGTCATCATTCTTATTGCATTACTCTATTTCTCCATGAACTTAATACACTAGATGCATGCTGGATAGCGGTCGATGTGTGGAGTAATAGTAGATGCAGGCAGGAGTCGGTCTACTAATCTTGGACATGATGCACATATAATGATCATTGCCTGGATATCATCATGAGTATTTGAAGTTCTATTAATTGCCCAACGGTAATTTGTTTACCCACCATTTGCTATTTTTCTCGAGAGAAGCCACTAGTGAAATCTACGGCCCTCGGGTCCCTTTCTCATATTATTTGCCTTCGCGATGTGTTTTATTTACCTTTTATTTTTAGATTTACTAAACCAAAAATACAAAAGTACCTTGCTGCAATTTATTTTATTTGGCGTTCGATCTATCAATATTTACAACTTTCTCCCGTCCACGTACCAATTTCTGGCGCCGTTACCTGAAAGGGATTGACAACCCCTTTAACACGTCGGGTTGTGAGTATTTGTTATTTGTGTGCAGGTGCTTCTTACGTTGTGTTCCTTGGTTCTCCTACTGGTTCGATAACCTTGGATTCACATCTGACGGAAATACCTACCACCGCTATGCTGCATAATCTCTTCCTCTTTGGGTAAATACCGACGTAGCTTCAAGCGACATCAAAAGGAATTTCTGACGCCGTTGTCGGGCAGGATCTTCAACATATACCAGGTTCCTAATCACAAATCTCATCTCCTCACAATTTACATTATTTGCCATTTGCCTCTTGTTTTCCTCTCCCCCACTTCACAAAAATTTGCCGTTCTATTTGCCCCTCTTTTTCATTCGCTGTTTTCTCGTCGGATCTATCCTTTTCTTACAACCATGAGTGACTTCGGTATGGCACCAACAGATGATGGCCTAACTCCTAAGATTGGACATACATGCAATCTGGATGCTAAAACTTTTATTTTAGGGCAAGGGAATGTTATGGGAAAGGAACGTATCCAAGAATTTGTGTGAGAAATCTAAGTCCTGATGATGCTCCTATACTTAGAACTACTAGATCTTATGTGGATGCTATTTCAGAACTAGTTCTGAAACACAAAAGTAAATTTATCTGTACTCATCCTACTTTGCAAAGATTGTTTTTTGAGCTGCTCGTTATAAAGAATCCAAAAGCTAAAAAGTTAGCCACTCTCGTTCTTATGAATGAATTTGACTACATAATACGGGAAGCTAGGGAAATCTTTGATTTTTATGGTATGAATCGTGAAAAGCCTATAATAGATGAAATTGTTTACAATAGTGATTATGCGTTAAGACATTTGCTTGGGTACAATAAGATCTTTTATGAGAATCTTAAAAAGGAAGTCCCAATCCTAGATGTAATTCAGCAAGTTTTTAATAATGTTAATCAACATTATTCTTGGATTGTTGCCGGAAATCAACGTGGTTATGACGACGGGGAACTTAATAATGCTAAGGTTTCTATGGACAATATGTTTTATTTTGTTTCTACAAAGCCCCATGGTGAAAATACCTCTAAGGAAATTAAGAAGAAGGATGACAAAACTTAGATCCTTGCTTTATGCCTAGCGTAAAACCATAACGCTTGTTGGGAGGCAACCCAATGAATAAAATTTATTTTTGTTTTTTTGCTTCCTGTTTTTGAGTGTTAGAACAATTATGCTACTTTTATGATTGCTTTTTTATGTTTAATTAGTGTTTGTACCAAGTAAAGCCTTTAGGATCTTTTTGTGTGATAGTTGTTTGATCTTGCTGAAAAAACAGAAACTTTTGTGCTCGCGGAAATAATTTTCATTTTTAACTAGAGAGCGATAAAATACCTATTCCTTTTTCATAAGATAAATATAAAAATTGCTCAGGTCATTCTAGTTTTCCAAAGTTTGTGTAGTTACAGAAGTATTCGAAACACCCAGATTTCTATAGACTGTTCTGTTTTTAATAGATTCTGTTTTCTTTGTGTTGTGTCCTTGTTTTGATGGCTCTATGGTTTTATTTGATGAGTTTTTACCATAAAAAAGTTGGAATACAGTAGATATAATGCAAGAACAAAATATGAATTGGTTTACTACAATACTTATAGTAGTGATTTGTTTTCTTATACTAACGGATCTCACGAAGGCTTTTGTTGAGTTTTGTGTGATTGAAGTTTTCAAGTTTTGGGTTATCTTACGATGGATGAAGGCATAAGGAGTAAGAAGAGCCTAAGCTTGGGGATGCCCCGGCATCCCAACCTATTATCCAAAAGAGAGCAAGCAACTAAGCTTGGGGATGCCCACGAGTGGCATCCCCTCTTTCTTCTAACGACCATCGTTATTTTACTCGAAACTATATTTTTATTCGTCACATACTATGTGTTTTGCTTGGAGCTTCTTGTACAATATGAGTCTTTGCTTGTTTTATTTTGTGTTTAAGTCTTGATTCCTTACTGGACACACCTATTTGAGAGAGCCAAAATTATGTCATGACTTGTTAGAATTGCTCTCTATGCTTCACTTAAATTTTTATGAGCTATGGACTTGCTCTAGTGCTTCACTTATATCTTTTTGAGCATGGTGTGCTTTAGTATTTTTGAAGAAATGATCTCTTGCTTCACTTAGATTTATTTCAGAGTTAGTAATTTTTTAAGAAATTCTCTCTTGCTTCACTTAAATTAATTTGAGAGAAATAAATATTATGCTCTTGAACTTCACTTATATTTGTTTGAGCTTATCAAAAGCAACACATGAAAATTAGTCCCAAAGTGATAGATATCCAAGAAGGATATAATAAAAACTTTCACGAAGATCATTGGACAAAATAAACTTGATTCTTAGTAATACTTTTGAGATATGATGATGTGATATGTGAGTCATCTTGATGAGTAATTATGCTTTAGTAAGAATATTGGTGTTAAGGTTTGTGATTCCCTATGCAAGCATGAAAGTCAATAATTATGTAATGAAATTATATCCTACTTTTGGTGCAATATTCGGTGTTAATTATGCTTAATGCTCGCTTATGAGAATATTAGTTTCTTCGTTGGTCGCTTCTCAATCTTTTGCTAGGCTTCATTTTGCACCAAGTATGATCACTACTTGTGCATCCAAAAACCTTTAAACCAGTTTTGCCATATGTGTCCACTATGTCTACCTATATGTGGTATTCTTTTGCCGTTCTAAGCAAATTTGCATGTGCCATTTCTAATTTTCAAAATAAACTTCTCTTTTGTGTGTTTGTTTCACTCGCGGAGCGGTGAGGGGTGGCTAATTTTTTCCATGCTAGATGTGTTATTCTCACGATGAGTGTTTATTCACTTGTCATTGCACGAGAGTAAGGCAAAGGTATTAGGGATGCCCAGTCTCGAAATGAAAAATGAATTTACTTTATGTTGTCAAATAATAAATTCCTTGGGAAGTATTGGTATAGAAGGCACCCGTGGATATGGTTAGCCATGGAAAGTGAAAGTATGGTGGAAAAAGGAATAAACTTTATTTTCTGTTTGGGTACCGCCTATGATATATATAGCATGGAAAGTGTTGGGAAATCTAATTCGTTTTCGTTGGTGGGAAGGACACACCTCCCAAAATGTTTTTATCTCTAAGTTTTTCGCTTTGAGCTCTGGTACCTCTACAAATCCCTACTTCCCTCTACGAAGGGCCTTTATTTTACTTTATGCAATTTTTATTTTTGAATTTGAGTCTCCATCTTCTCTTATAAAGCACCAACTAGGAGGCACTATGATCGTACTTGAGCATTGGGTGTTGTTAATATGCGAGTGTGTTTCATGAATGGATCAATGATTGAGCATGATGGGCTAGGGATAGCTTACTTTAGAGTTGATATTTTGACCGACATGGTTGCTTGTTGATATGGTTGAGTATTTAAGTTATGATGTCAAAACTATACTATTGCTTTGAACAATATAAAAGTCCAAATGTCCATGCTATAAAGAAAAGAAATATGATATGACATGATAGGCAGCATTCCACATCAAAAATTCTGTTTTTATCACTTACCTACTCGAGGACGAGTAGGAGTTAAGCTTGGGGATGCTGATATGTCTCCAATGTATATATAATTTTTTATTGTTCCATGCTGTTATATTATCAATCTTGGATGTTTTATAATCATTTTGTAGTCATTTTATATCATTTTTTTGGTACTAACCTATTGACATAGTGCCAATTTCCATTTGCCATTTTTTGCATGTTTTTTACATCGCAGAAAATCAATACCAAATGGAGTCCAAATGCAACGAAACTTTACGGATATTTTTGATGGGCTAGAAGACACCTAATGGGCCAAGGCTGCGCCTGGAGGGGTGCTCCAAGGAGAGCAAAACCCACCAGGGCGCGCTAGGAGGCCCAGGCGCGCCCTGGTGGGTTGTGCCCACCTCGGGTGCCCCTCGGACCGCCTCTTTGCTCTATAAATACCCCAATATTCCAGAAACCCTAGGGGATTCAACGAAAATAAATTCCAGCCACCGCAGAGTTTAGAACCACCAGATACAATCTAGACACCATCACAGAGGGGTTCACCACTTCCATTGGTGCCTCTCCGATGATGCGTGAGTAGTTCTTTGTAGAAATTCGGGTCCATAGTTAGTAGCTTGATGGCTTCCTCTCTCTCGTTTGATTCTCAATACAATGGTCTCTTGGAGATCCATATGATGTAACTCTTTTTGCGGTGTGTTCGTTGGGATCAGATGAACTTTGAGTTTATGTTCAGATCTATCTTTTTATATCCATGAAAGTTATTTGAGTTTCTTTGATCTCTTATATGCATGATTGCTTATAGCCTCGTATTTCTTCGATGATATTCGGGTTTTGTTTGGCCAACTTGATCTGTTTATCTTGCAATGGGAAGAGGTGCTTTGTAGTGGGTTTGATCTTACGGTGCTTGATCCCAGTGACCGAAGGGGAACCGACACGTATGCATCATTGCTACTAAGTATAAAACGATGGGGGTCTATCTCTACATAGATAGATCTTTTCTACATCATGTTATCGTTCTTATTGCATTACTTCGTTTCTCCATGAACTTAATACACTAGATGCATGCTGGATAGTGGTCGATGTGTGGAGTAATAGTAGTAGATGCATGCATGAGTCGGTCTACAAATCTTGGACGTGATTCCTATATAATGATCATTGCCTGGATATAGTCATGAGTATTTGAAGTTCTATCAATTGCCCAACAGTAATAAGTTTACCCACCGTTTGCTATTTTTCTCGAGAGAAGCCACTAGAGAAATCTACGCCCCCCGGGTCTCTTTCTCAATTATTTGCCTTCGTGATGTATTTTATTTGCCTTTTATTTTCAGATCTACTAAACCAAAAATACAAAAATACCTTGCTGCAATTTATTTTATTTGGCATTCGATCTATCAATATTTACAACTTTCTCCCGTCCACGTACCAATTTCTAGTGTCGTTACCCGAAAGCGATTGACAACCCCTTTAACACGTCGGGTTGCGAGTATTTGTTATTTGTGTGCAGGTGCTGTTTACATTGTGTTGCTTGGTTCTCCTACTGGTTCGATAACCTTGGTTTCACATCTGAGGGAAATACCTACCGCCGTTGTGCTGCATCATCCCTTCCTCTTTGGGGAAATACCGACATAGCTTCAAGCGACATCAGATGTCACGACTAAACAAGGCTTATGCAGACTTGAGAGTAGAATCTTAAGAAGCCATGGATACTGATTCCGATGAAGAAGAATTCTACAAAAGTATTGGGAGAAGTAATGCTTACATTGCTACTGAATCATCGAAGAAAGTCACCAACTCAGACACTGATGAGGATGATTGAAGTGATGATGAATCAAGCAATGATGAACCAATCGCCTTTTGCCTCATGGCAAAATCCTCAAAGGATTGGATCAGGTATCTACCAAACACCTAAGGTCCATGAATGAATGCTCTCATGAATACATATCTTATGCCAAGCTGGTCAAAATTGCTAAATCTCAACATGATGAACTTGAAATTCTTGAAAGAAATATCAAGAAAACTGAAGGATTACTGGTCGAAGAGATGGAGAAGAATCAAAAGTTGATTGAAGAGCAAGATGCTTTTTCATCAACTATTGATAATCTCACCATTCGATATGACTCACTTGCAGTTGACTACGAGGGTTTATCAAATGAACTCCTTAGCATGTATCAAGAACTCATGTCACTGAAAGAGTCTCATAACGAACTGGCTTTAGAAAAAGCTTCTCTCTTCGCCGAGCAAGTTGTTCATCTTCCTGATGGTTTTGTACTGCCATGCTTAACTTACCTAGAACGTAGCAATGTAGATTCTCATGCTGAAACTTCCAATGCTATGAAAGAGAACACCGTCACTGCTAATGGCACCACTAACCCCTCTTCTGAGTATTTTGCTGCCCTTACTGAAGAAAATTGCAGGTTAAGAGGCTTACTTGAGACTGGAATGCCGAGGAGCCTGAAAGGGCATCAAACCTTGTGTGATGTGATCACAAAGTCCATTCTTCACAAAAAATCCTCAGAAGGAAGGATTAGGTTTCAAAAATAAACTTAATGTGGATGGTTGATAATGGACTCCTGAACAATAACCTCGTACAACTTGGATTCGAGCAAATAGTAAAACCCTTGAACCTAAAACTCTTTCTGGTTATCATTCGCGCATTCCTATTGAAACTATCTAGTCAAATGATTCAAGTTACAAACTTTTCAAGCAACAGGATGGAAAGGTTTTCTCTCAATATGTTGGAACTAACTGTAGGGCAGTCTCTCCTAAGAAGCAAATTTGGGTGAAGAAAAATATTATTGAAAATCTGTCAGTTACTGCTAATGTGACTGTGCGGGATAACCGTCGACGAGGAAATGGCTACCATTCATAGCTAAATTGATTGTCATTCTCGAATGATTATCACCCTCACTCGCGTTAGAAGGAGTACATGCGCATATCCTCTAACCATTATACGCATGCATCTGGAAACAACTTCCATGCCTATTCATATGATTATTATCATAGGACTCAGGTGTCACGCAGAATACGCCGAAGAAATATCCCAAGCCAGGTGAAGAAAATGAGATCATCACCTCCCACACACATGTGGGTTGTGAAGAAGAACTAATCATTTCTTACAGGAAACACTCTCAGGGATATCACACTCTCATCCTATGCCCCGAGTGCAATCATTGTTAGTGCTTCTATTTTCTTGTTTTTATTCGTAGTGTTCTTGCTCTCCTTTTTAGTTGTTTTCTTCCATGTTTTCGTCTAGTTTCCTTTTCTGTTTTTTCTCTCTGTTCCTCGTGTCTCAAACATGCACTTGATGTGAAGAAGATCTCTTTCCGATGTCCTTGGTCACGAATAAAATGTTCCTCAATTCCTTCATCTGTTTTGGCGCTTGCGCTTCCTCAAACCTTTTGGCTTTCTGTTCAGTTGCCGAGAATTTCGTAGGAAACGGTCGGCACGTGCCCACGATCTCTTCACCATGATCCCGTCCGTTGAATGTGGAACGTCCCGATTTTTTCGTCCATAGGTTTCAGAGTGGTGGTTTGTCCTTCAAGCTATATAAACCCCCACACTCCGGGTCTCTTCTTCCTTAGTTCTCCTCTGTTTGGCCTCAAACCCTACTCTCGCTCTCCGCCCAAGCCGGAGCTCGAAGCGGCATCAACGTCAAGCATTGTCGTGCAACTCCGGCAAAGCTCCGTCACCGTTGATCGCGCCAGAGCAGTAACTCCTCCTTTCCGCTCTGCCATAGTTAATCTGTATCGCCAAGGTAGGGAATTCAAATCTGTTTCTTGATATACTTAACTCCTGTTCTAGAGCAGTTCCTCCCGACACGATATATTCCAAGTTATTTCTGTGTGGTAGATCTTCTAGGCTCTGTTATTTTTCAGTTGTACGGTTTGTAGTTGTTCCTCGTAAATGTCCTTTGGATCTAGGGTTCTCTGTGCATGCTCTTCGAAAGATTAGAGGATCCGTTGTGTCATCCTTAGACATACTGGAATTTACTCGATGATGTCTTGCAGTGCATAACTTGAATCAATCGGTTCCTCCTGTAAAACCTTCTGTTTTGTGTTAAAAATTTCCTCTGCACATGCTTGTGACCTCAACCGCGCTTTCTTTCGCCCTTGTTTTTTCCTCAGGAGTGTTCATGGAAAATAGTTCGAATGAGCACTCTGGTTCAAAGGAGGAAGTCCCTCAGCATCCAAGGGTGGCTTCCAAAGCAATGGTGGTCGAATAAAAATCTGCCAAGCCACCAAGAGCGCTGAAGTAGAGGGCCGAATCAGAATCCGCTGATGACGTTGATGATGATTTTCCTTTTGCCCAGAGCCAGCCAGAAGATGAGCTAGTCACTGATTCGAAGACCTTGTTCTTGGATGGAAATCCCAAGAAGGGTGGCAGAGGAAGAGAAATAAATACAACAACTGAGTTGTCTGATCAGGAAACATACAAGACTCCACCTGGTGTGGACACAGTTCAACACAGAAACACTAGATTGCAAAATATTCGCCGACACTAGGCGAAGAAATGGTTCAACTACGAGAACATTCGATGGAAATATCAAATATTATTTGCCTTCACTCCACCCTGGAATGATTGCATTGCAGAAGTCTGTCTAGGCCAGGAAGATGAGAAAGTGAGTCCAGCACCACCTCCCAACGCTCATGCCGATTCTCTGAAAACTATAGCTGACTTTCCCGAACAAGTTGCAAAGAGGGAAAAGGCAAAGGCAAAGCATGAGGCTAAACTTGCGAAGAAGAACCAAGTTGAGAAACAAAATGTTGAGCTAACTCAACAAGATGTAAATGAGAAGAAGGAAAGGGCGTCTGCCCGAAAAGATAAGAAGAAGAGGTAGTCAGTTTCTCCTCGAGCTCCGAAGAAGAAGTCTGTTGTGAGAAAGTCCAGAAAGGTTGCATCTGCCTCGTATGATGAGGAATCTTCTGATAATAATGCTGATGATGAAATTCCCATGTACGATCAACGAGCGTTGCTCGACAAGCCATATCACACTCTCTCTCCAGCCAAGAAATCACCGCATATGAGATCTTCACCAAGGCTTGCATCAGTTCCCTCCGATAAACCTTCGGGTTCTGCTACCTGCTACCTCTTGAGCTTGCGTTGGTTTTTCCCTTGAAGAGGAAAGGGTGATGCAGCAAAGTAGAGCAAGTATTTCCCTAAGATTTTGAGAACCAAGGTATCAATCCAGTAGGAGACAACACACAAGCCATCAAATACATGCACTAACAAACACTAATTTGCACCCAACGCGATAAAGGGGTTGTTAATCCCTTCACGGTCATTTGCAAAGTGAGATCTAATATAGATGGATAAACGGTAGAGTAATATTTTTGGTTTATGGAACGGAGAGTAAAAGATTGCAAAGAAACTAAATAGGAAACTAAAATTGTAGATCAGAAACTTATATGATGGAAAGTAGACCTGGGGGCCATAGGTTTCACTAGAGGCTTCTCTCAAGATAGAAAATATTATGATGGGTGAACAAATTACTGCCAAGCAATTGATAGAAAAGCGCAAAGTTATGACAATATCTAAGGCAATGATCATGAATATAGGCATCACGTCCGTATCAAGTAGACCGACTTCTTCCTGCATCTACTACTATTACTCCACACATCGACCGACTCCTGCCTGCATCTAGAGTATTAAGTTCATGAAGAATAGAGCAACGCATTAAGTAAGATGACATGATGCAGCGGGATAAACTCAAGCAATATGATGAAAACACCATCTTGTTATCCTCGATGGCAACAATACAATACGTGTCGGTTCCCCTTCTGTCACTAGGATCGAGCACCGCAAGATTGAACCCAAACCTAAGCACTCCTCCCATTGCAATAAAAACCAATCTAGTTGGCCAAACCAAATCGATAGTTCAAAGAGACTTGCAAAGATATCAAATCATGCATATAAGAATCCAGAGGAGAGTCAAGACATATTCATAGATAAGCTAATCATAAATCCACAATTCATCGGATCTCAGCAAACACACCTCCAAAGAGTATTACATCGAATAAATCTCCAAGAACATCGAGGAGAACATGGTATTGAGAATCAAAGAGAGAGAAGAAGCCATCTAGCTACTTGCTATGGACCCGTAGGTCTGTGGTAAACTACTCACGCTTCATCAGAGAGGCAGTGGTGTTGATGTAGATGCCCTCCGTGATCGAATCCCCCTCTAGCAGGACGCCGAAAAAGGCCCCTAGATGGGATCTCACGGGTACATAAGGTTGTGGCGGTGGAAAAGTGATTTCGTGGCTCCCCTGGAAGGTTTTGGGATATTTGAGAATATATAGGTGGAAGAAATAGGTCGGTGGAGTCACAAGGGCCCCACAAGGGTGGGGGCGCGCCCTACCCCCTGGGCGTGGCTCCCGATCTTGTGGCCGCCTCGTGGCTTTCCTGGCGTGTACTCCAAGCCCTCTAGATGTCTTCTGGTCCAAGAAAAATCATTGCGAAAGTTTCATTCCGTTTGGACTCCCTTTAGTATGCCTTTTCCATGAAACTCTACAACAAGGAAAAAATAGGAGCTGGCACTAGGCTCTAGGTTAATATGTTAGTCCCAAAAATAATATAAAATAGCATATTAATGCATATAAAATATCCAAAACAGATAATGTAATAGCATGGAACAATCAAAAATTATAGATACGTTGGAGACGTATCAGCATCCCCAAGCTTAATTCCTGCTCGTCCTCGAGTAGGTAATGATAAAAACAGAATTTTTGATGTGGAATGCTACCTAACATATTTATCCATGTAATTCTCTTTATTGTGGCATGAATGTTCAGATCCGTATGATTCAAAGCAAAAGTCTAATATTTACATAAAAACAATAATACTTCAAGCATACTAACAAAATAATTATGTCTTCTCAAAATAACATGGCCAAAGAAAGCTTATCCCTACAAAATCATATAGTCTGGATATGCTCCATCTTCATCACACAAAATATTCAAATCATGCACAACACCAATGATAAGCCAAGCAATTGTTTCATACTTTTGATGTTCTCAAACTTTTTCAACTTCCACGCAATACATGAGCGTGAGCCATGGACATAACACTATAGGTGGAACAGAACGTGGTTGTGGGGAAGAGAAAAAGAAGGAGATGGTCTCACATCAACGGGCTATGGAGATGCTGTCGGCGTCCTGGGAACGGGGTACCCAGACTTGCCTGTCTGCGGCCCAGGGCGTGGCTCCACCAACGGCCTGGTATGCCCCACCTTCACCAGCAAACACTCAAGACCCTCACGAGGGGCCAAGCCTCGTGAGGCGGACGACACCAAGACCTCCCCAGGAGCGGCCTCGCTAGGCTGGCTCCTGAGGAGCAGAGATATCTATGCAAGGGACACCTCACGAGGTTCGCGTGACGTGAGCCATGACGACCAAGGCCAGGTGGGCGCCATCGGGTGCAGAGTGCCAGTTTCCTCTTTGGTGCTAAGGAAGCAGGCGCAAGCGAGGAGTCCCGAGGCATCAGACAAAGGTTTCCATATTGGTGCAACAAGACCAAGACCAGTGATACATCTCCAACATATCTATAATTTTTGATTGTTCCATGCTATTATATTATCCATCTTGGAGTTTTATATGCATTTATATGCCATTTTATATGATTTTTGGGACTAACCTATTAACCAAGAGCCCAGTGTCAGTTTCTGTTTTTTCCCTTGTTTTTGAGTTTTACAGAAAAAATACCAAACGGAGTCCAATTGACGTGCCAATTTTTGATGATTTTTTATGGACCAAAAGAAGCCGCCGGAGTAAAATAGTTGGGCCAGAAGAGTCCTGAGCCATCCAGGAGGGTGGAGGGCGCACCCTACCCCCTGGGCGCCCCCCTTGCCTCGTGGATGACTCGGAGACCCCCCTGACCTGAGACCGACGCCAAAAATTCCTATAAATACAGAAACCCCCGAAAAGAAACCTAGATCCGGAGTTCCGCCGCCGCAAGCCTCTGTAGCCACCAAAAACCAATCGGGACCCTGTTCCGGCACCCTGCCGGATGGGGGAATCATCATCGGTGGCCATCTTCATCATCCCGGCGCTCTCCATGACGAGGAGGGAGTAGTTCACCCTTGGGGATGAGGGTATGTACCCGTAGCTATGTGTTTGATCTCTCTCTCTCTCTCTCTCTCTCTCTCTCGTGTTCTTGATTTTGCACGATCTTGATGTACTACGAGCTTTGCTATTATAGTTGGATCTTATGATGTTTCTCCCCCTCTACCTTCTTGTAATGGATTGAGTTTTCCCTTTGAAGTTATCTTATCAGATTGCATCTTTAAGGATTTGAGAACACTTGATGTATGTCTTGCATGGGATACCCGTGGTGACAAAGGGGTATTCTATTGATTCACTTGATGTATGTTTTGGTGATCAACTTGCGGGTTCCGTGACCTTGGGAATCTATGCATAGGGGTTGGCACACGTTTTCGTCTTGAATCTCCGGTAGAAACTTTGGGGCACTCTTTGAAGTTCTTTCTGTTGGTTTGAATAGATGAATCTGAGATTGTGTGATGCATATCGTATAACCATACCCGTGGATACTTGTGGTGACATTGGAGTATCTAGGTGACATTATGGTTTTGGTTGAGTTGTGTCTTAAGGTGTTATTTTTCTACGAACCACTACAAAAAAATACACTTCCGTGATGATACGTGTTTGTCATAGTAGGTCACGTTTTCTGTCATGCATGTACATCCATGACAATTTTATGACCGAATCAAGATAGTCATATCTGTGCTGTCGTAGAAGTGTTTCCATGACATTACCAAAATTATCATCACGGAAGTGTCCACTTCCATGTGATAAATCGCGCGTCATAGAAGTGCTTTTGTCAAGGGTGACCGACACGTGGCATCCACCGTAACGGAACGCCGTTAAGCTATCGGTCCGGTTTTGGATCCGATAACCCGTTAACATCCCCGACCAATGGGGATTTCCACGTGTAAAATCATCATTGGCTGGAGGGAACACGTGTCAGCTCGCCATTGGGACAGATGTCATCCACTCATTGGACCCAAAGCGCCTATGATACATCGACACATGGCACGACCCAACAGAGGCCATTCCTGTGAAAAGGCCGGCCCGTTTGACTTGGTCAAAAGGTGGCGGGCCGGCCCACGGCAAGCCTGTTAACGGCCTGTTCGCATATAGCCCATTTACAACCTGCTAACCCAGGGCCCGTTTACAACCTATCCGAATTAGGCCCAGTAGCGTCATCTGGGCCGTCCAATATAATTCCAGCCCGTTTTAACTTCTGGCCCATGTATGGACCGTGACGTCTTTCGGCCCATATGAGGCCCTTAGTAACCCTCGGCCCATTAATGGCCCGTGGTAAAACTGGCCCGTAATGAACAGTGTATCACTTTATACCCATTAACGGCCTATTATTCCATTGGGCCGTTTCTAGCCCATGTTATCTTTCGGCCTTCTCAGGGCCAATTTATTCTTAGGCTCATTTCTAGCATTCATTTACTTTTGGCCCATCATTGTCATTTTCTACTTGTGGGCCAAATTCAGCCCGTGGTTACAGTCGGCCTGTTTGTGGCTCGTTAATACGTTGGGCCGTTTTCATAGCGTCATCAAATACGGCCGATTAACGACGACCCGTTATGGTCGGCCCATGAACGGACTATTTCAACTCTAGCCCATTTACGACCATAATGTGGTCTGTTATTGGCCCATGTTTGGCCAACCGATCATACGGCCCGTAGAAGTCCATTGATGATACGGCCTGTAGAAGGCCCATTGTGTCAACGGCCCATATAAGGCCCATGGTTTCTACGCCCCGTAGAAGGCCCATTGTTTCTATGGCCCGTACGAGGCCCATGTTAACTATAGTAAATAGGTAGCCCATGGTTAATATGGCCTAGTTTAAAAAAATAGGTTATTGCGGCCACTAGCAAACCGCGGAAAAAGAACTCACTGACTACAAGAAAACAAATAAACAAGACAATAAGGAAATAAACAGGCAAGCAACTTACGCTAGGCTATCACGGCTATTACACATATTACATCCACTGGGCATCAAAGTTCGCCACCAATGCAAATATAGGGAACAAAGCAGCATATAAACGCCGCAACAAAACAAGTCCAGAACTGAAACCACTTCAGAAGAGCTCAAGAAACAATATCCTGGGTACCCATAATGCTGGCAAGATGCTTAGCAAGCTTATTAACTTTCTCTTGTTTGGCGCTTAAATCCTCAAGCACTTGCTGTTGCACCAGAAAGTATGCATCTGAATTCTGCAGGGACTTCCTCAGTCCTTCGGCTTCCTGTCGCATAACATCTGATCAATGTCTTTCAACTTGAAGTTGAGACTCAAGAAGCCGAATTGATTCAGGCAACGAGTTCGAAGAGCTGGTGCCAGCAGTAGTAGCCAGTAACTCGAACACTACATCAAGACAGGAGGGTTGCCTCAGTGTCTTCTATATAGTTTTTATAAGCTTTCTTGGAGACCAACAGGGATGTCTCACTATCTTGAACCTTATCTGCATTACTTCCTGTACCATTGCATAACGGGGCACTCTTCTCCAATATTTTATCCGCATTCTAAAAGAGAAACAAACAAACACATCACAGGTTTACAATGTAGAATATGAAACTCATTTTGGTAAACCAGTTCAGTAGTAAGGTGGACAGGATAACGGCATGAAACAAACACATATCTACGTAGTATGGTCACTGTATGGTCTATATCATTCTAGTTTATGTTGCCAAATCAAGATAGATACCGTTTGAATCATATCTATTTAAGACAAAGCAGCTTAGACATAATATAAGTGTGGGAAACTACACAATAATAACAACACTTGTAAGGTGCATGGCATGAGAATATAACTGTTTATTCAATTGAAACTGAAATCAACATAGAGCAAGTTACAACAACAAACACGTTAAAGAAACAGGTTTAAAACATACCTGTTGCGCCATTGGAGTTTCAGTTGCATCCCTCAAATTTGAAATTAGTTGGTATGAGTAAATACAGTGATGCAGGAGCAAAGTAGTATGAACCATAGCTACGGGACCTGACCTGAGAACAATTCTTCTTCTGCTTTAAGCGTTGACTTGGGGTTCGGAGTGGTGGTCCTCGTGCTTTGGGCACTGCAGTTGCCTTACTAACTGCTCGTGTTTGGGTGCTCTATGGTGGAGACGGTGCTGTGTCAACGGGAACTGGGTTACTATCTGCTGGGGTTGGGCGTAGAAGGGGTGTAGCTGGTTCTCTGTCCAACTGGGTAGGGGTACAATCTACGTGAGTCTGGGTTATGTGTGGTGGGGCTGGTTCTTGGGCAAGTACAACCGTGGTTCTATCTCCATCGACAGGTAGCACGATCTTTTCTGAAGACCGTGTTTTTACTCCCATAGATACTGCCATCACCCCCTCCAATTGAAATGGCTGATAAACAAGAAAAGTAATTGAATGTACAGACATTGTAAGATAGACAAGTGCAATGGATAGTAGGGAAGAAAACAGGGCATGAAATAATTCACATTTATGTTGTCTAACCAAACAGAATAGCAGGACATAATTTCACATATATGATGGCTAATTAAACAGGATAGCATGCCACAATTTCACATGTATGATGGCTAACTAAACATGGTAGAATGACATACTTCAAAATATGATGACTATGTAAATAGGATGACATGATATAACTATACGATGTGTCTATTAAAGTGGTTGGCATGCCATAAATCACAAACATGCCGTCGATGGAAACATGATGGCATGATATAATTCACGGGTAGAATGACATAATTCAAAATATGATGACTATGTGAAGTGTGAACAGGATGATATGATATAACTATATTATGTCTTTAGAAAATGGGTTGGCATGCCATAATTCAGATACATGCTGTCTATGTAAACATCATGGCATGATATAATTCAAATATATGATTTATATACTAAGGAAGTGAGAAGAGGGCAATCGCATATATGATGTGTCAACTAAGGAGATGGCATTCAATATCGTGTATATGATGTAAAAACTAAGCATTGCAATACAACATATGCATGATATGAGTAATATAACCCTGCCAAGTTTGAGCATACACCTCAGGGGGGTAATAGGACTGGTCATCTGCCTCTGAATCCTCCTCTGAAGAGCTATCTATAACCAGCAAGATATCTGCTTCACCAGGTAGCATTGTCTGCTCTGAAGACCTTGTTTTCACTCCAGATTTCTCCATCACCAATTCAAATGGCTGACGCACAGGAAGAGCAGTTGAATATACAAACATTGTTGACAAAAGCGATAAGAAATACAAAAAAGGATGGCATGATATAATTCACATATATGACGCTTGGCTAAACAACATGGCATTGCATAATTCACATATATAATGCCTTGCAACAAGATAACATTGGGTAATTCACATATATAATGTCTTGCAACAAGATGGCATTGCATAATTCACATATATTGTAATTAGACACTAAATAGGTGGCATTCACACAAAGAATGTCTAAACTAAGCAAATGACATAGCAATGCAAGATGCCATACACACGATATGAGCAACATAACCCTGCAAAGTTAGAGCATGCACCTCGGGGGGGGGGGGGGAGGGAATAGGACTGGTCATCTGTTCTCTGAATCCTCCTCTGAGGAGCTATCTATAACCAGCAAGACACGCGCTTCGTCAGATAGCATTTTCTGCTCTGAAGACCTTGTTTCCACTCCAGATTTTTCCATGACCGTGCCGAATGGCTGATGCACAGGAAGAGTAATTGAATGTACTAAAATTGTTGACAAATTTAACACGCAATAAAAAAATGATGGCATGATATAATTCACATATAAGATGACTGGCTAACCAGGGTGGCATTGCAAAATTCACATATATGATGCCTGGCTAGACAAGATGGCATTGCATGATTCACATATACGATAAAGAAACCAAACAGATGGCATTGACACAAAGCATGTCTAAACTAAGCAGATGACATCTTTGATGTATACAGTAAGCAATGCAAGGCACCATATGCATGATTTTACTAACATCATCATGCCAAGTTAGAGAGAAGACCTCATGGGGTAAATAGGAGTGGTCTTATGCTTCTGAATCCCCCTCAGAACAGTTATCTTCCTCTTGATTACGATCCGAAATGGGTGGAGGGGGGCTGCCTTTGCGCCCACCATGGAGCGACGCCTGCATGAAATTTTATTGCCACGCAAGGCTCGTCTCTTTTGCTCTACATGTTCAGTTCCATTGTGTACAATAACTGACATGCATAGTATAAAACATAGTGAGATTATGTAAGGAGTGCATGCATAAATCCAGAGTGATGGTAGCAAACTGTGGATAGACCCAAAACAAATGATAGCAGGCAGATAATAGCTTTAGTTAAAAAATACAGACAATGGCTCCTTTAATGTTTGTTTGCACCCAACAGGAAACTCATAGTGGACACCCGAGATTAACCAGATAGTAGACAGATAGTACTGATTGCTGCCCCAATATGTACCCCACAACCATTTAAAAACTCAAGTTTCAGCATAAGTTTGGACCTGAGTCGGAGTCTAATAGGTGAACACAATGATAAAGTAGAATGTCATCATATTAAGCAATGCATAACGTAAGCAGACACGAAAGAGTGCGACCTCTCTTGCGGACCCGTGTAGTCCTCAAGGTCATCTCCTCAGTTGATGATGGTAATGCAATTGTCGTGGTGGCCGGAGACGGGGAAGAAGATCTGAGGCGGCGAAAGACAGTCTGGAGAGCGGATCCCTGCCGTGGTGAACCCTTCCGTCGTTGGAGCAGCTGAGCTGGGGTGGAACACAGCACCGCAGGAGCAGGACGAACCACACAAGGTTTTTTTGACACATATCTGTAACAGAAGTAATTGTGTAAGGGCTTGTTTGAATTTGAGGATTCTAACAATGCATGGATAGGAAATAGTCAGGAATAGGATAGGAATGCACGTGCAAAACAGAGAATTTAAAAACACAGGATTTCTGCCAATCTGGGTGTTTGGTTCACAAGAATTGGAAGATCACAGGATGCAAAGAAGCATGGTGAAATTAAGTCAAACCACAAGAAGTGTACAACCTCTTTGGTGAAGCCATGTCCATCTCAGCGTGATTGGGTTGGCCGGTGAGGATGCTCCGGCTGACTTGGATGTCGGAGGAGGGGAAGAAGATCTTAGGCGTCTAGAGATGGAGACCGAGGTACTGCTCCGCTATGATGGAGGGTTTTGTCGTTGGAGCAGCTCCGGTGAGTTGTACGGCGCCGAGGCTGAAGCAGGACAAGACAGACAACATTAACCTGAGTGGAATTCTAATAGCATCTCCAATAGATGACATAAAATACATAACCACAAAGTGCTAGATGTATACATCAACTGCTCATCTCTGAACTTAACTGTCGAAACTAAATTTAACCATCGAAACTGAACTTAACTGTCGAAACTGAATTTTACTGTCGAAATTGAACGCACTAGAGGTGAGGCTACACGTCAGTCGACTGACTTTTTCATCTCTGGTCAGTCGATTTTGCAGCCGTTGGATGCAGAATCAAGGGCCTGCAGTTCATCTTCAACCTCCACCCCCCTGAGCTGCCAGCCAGCACCGGCCAAACAGCCGCCCCCGCCGCCCACAGCCGGTGGTGCGCCGCCCCGCCCGCCCCGAAAACACTCCCCACCGCCGGTCCGCCGCCGCCCCGGCCATCCCTGTAGCCCCCCCCCCCCCGTGCCGAGATTTTTCTCCGGTGATCCCCACGCCACCGCCCCACCACCGTCGGCGACCACCGCCCTCACCCTGAACCCTAAGATAGATAGTGGGGTACCTCTCCGGCGAGCCCCCCTCCCTGCTACGGCTAGTTCTTCCTTAACTCCGGCGAGCCCCCCACCCCTTGAAAATCGACTGTCCCAAAAGTCGATTCAGTCGACTGAAGTGTAGCTAAATTGGAGCAACATCGCAAGCAAGAGCAAGAGCGAGAGCAGCAGCGTGAGCAAGAGCAGACCAGGCAGGGGACCGAGAGCAAGAGCAGAGCAGCAGCGCGAGCAAGAGCTAAAGCACCAGCAGCTCCAACTGATGTGGATGTCGCCACCGAGGGAGCGACGCCGTGGAGGAAGTGGCCGGTGACGCCGCCGTGGATGGAACCGCGTCGTGTGGGCTCGGGACCGAGCGCCGGCAGCACCGTGAGATCTAATCAAGAAGAAAATGCGGCGATTAGTGTACAACCTCTTTGGTGGCGCCGATTAGGCCACAACTTCATCCGAAGAAACGGTGATGATGATGCTCTTTCGGTGGTGCAGGTGAAGACGATGGTGTGGGAATGGAGGTGGCGTGAAAGATGAGGGGAACATCGGGGCAACTCCTTGGAGGTGGAGGACGGGGTGGCTGAACCGGTGGGACGACCAGATCGACGATGGATCCTCATACGGTACGGTGGATGAGGGACATCGAGGTGTTGCTGTGGACGACATCGTCGGGGAAGAGGCTCCGGCTGGGTGGCGGACGGAGGAGGGTGTGGGGCTTCACGGGTTTTGCCGGCCTCGGGGTACGAATGGGTGGGCGGATGGGATGGGAGTGGGGTAACCATGGCTTAGGGACGTGCTTGTCCAAAATGTGGGGTAAGTTACAAAAGTACCCCCACCGATTTAAGGCGGTTCTTTCGGTTCAAGGGTATCACGGGCATTTCGCGTGTCGGGATTTCACAGGAGGTGGGAGTTTTCGCGCGCGTTGTAATTTTGGAGGGAGTTGTCGGAGCACAATGAGACAAAGATTTATCTTAAATATTTCGGGGTAACAAGGTGCGGGTTGAAGAGGCGGGAGTTTCGCAGCACGATAGACAGAGACGCTAGCTTGAAATTTCGGCATAACAAGGTGCGGCTTGAAATTTCGAGAGAACAAGCTTAACGTGTACCCAAAAGAAAACAAACACAATTTAGACTAGTATGATATACTACGTACAATGTGTTTAACACGCACAACACACACACATACACCATTTAGACTAGTAAGGTACACGTGCATTGCACACATGAGATTTGGCAACCAAATTATGAATAAATACCACATTATAGCATGTAAGCTTTGAGTCATATATGCATGATGTAGATGTTCGTTTAATTCTTATAGTTCATTTCATTCAAATTCATCTAGTTTTTATAAAAAAGCTAATCTATTTTAAGATTCATGGAATTGTGTGTTGTAAGGCATAAAGTAAAAAAAATCATGTAGAAAAACATTTGGGCAATTCTGATACGGAAGATTCTAGAACAAAGGAGAAGTGCTTGTGTTTTGAGTTTTGTGCATTATGCTTAAGTTCAACCATAGAGTCTTCTAGATTGTACATGTGGCAAAATCTGGTGGAATCTAGATGATATCCAACGACTAGTAGTGCTCAAATTTTCCGGCTTTGCACCATGGGATTGGCCTCATACAACGACCATCTTTCAAAGTTAAAGTTATCCGGACACTATATAAAAAATATATAATATAATATATATAGGGGTATAGATATAGATATGTGATGCGAAAGCCACCCATCATCTCCAATTAGAATAGTGTGTCCATGCACAGATGCAATGTGGCCAAATGATGTCTGCCATCGGTATCTCAAATTCAAACCAGTCTGACCTTGTTCAATGTGTATACATTACAACATGCTCGTTTCCAAACCACACTGCGTAGATCTCCGTTATATTCATGCATGCATGGGTTTCTAACATCATGATCTCTTATTCAAATATTTGAATTCAACTTTACATTGATTATGACCTCACCTAGTCTTTTACACCCACACATTGGTCTTCTCTTTATAATTGTACCACTAACTTTCTCTCGTGCATGCATGCACACACACTACCAATCGGCATTATCCATCGAACACATGCAATCTTTTTCTTCAGGTCGGTCTCCCATGAAGGCACACATACACACACATCCCCCTCTCCATCATACCGGGCATTCTTTATCTCTCACGTGCATGCGCAACGATCGATGTTCCTCTATGTGTGTGTGTGTGTGTGTGTGTGTAGCTAGGTCTTTCATAGTTTTCCACATAAACCGATCAATCTATATATCTAGTGAGGTCTCACCCTCTTTCCCACATCCACATCGATCAATCTATACCTCTCTATATAGGATTACATATATAGCTAATACACCCACATTAATTATATATCCAACGCCCTCTCTCATCATCCATGCCTTCCGCTTCATCTCTCAGACGCGCGCACAATGGCGAAGACAGGGGGCAGCAAGGGCCCTGCCCCCCTAACATCACTATATATCGAGGCTAATATGAATGTGATCATTAGACAGTTGCTGGTAAAAATGGTTTAAGTTGATGAATTGGCCCTCCTCGTTAAGGATTAGCAATGCTTGCCCCCCTAGCTCATGGGACATTTTTCATGGCTCCGCCACTACGCGCAACAGCGCATGTTCTCGCCCCCTCTCTCTAAATATCGATCTCGCAGTTGTGCACTCCTTCATAGTCTCCCTCCACTCGGCCCCTCACACCATCTTCTAGCCCCCACTGGATTTTGCCACATGTACAATCTAGCAGACTCCATGGTTGAACTTATGCATAATGCACAAATCTCAAAACAACAGTGGTTCTCCTTTGTTCTAGAATCTTCATATCATAACTGCCCAAACTTTTTTTCTAGTTGAATTGCCATTATTTGTTTTTACTTTATGCTTTACAATGCACAATTCCATGAATCATAAAATAGATTAAGGGCTTCTTTGATTCAAAGGATTCTCGAAGGAATTTTGGAGGATTCTAATCCTTCAGATTTTTTTCCTATCTTGGTTGTTTGATTCGTAGGATTATAAACCATAGGAATTTTTCCATATGATTCATTTGCACTAGATTTCATAGGAAACATGCCATCCAGTCAAACCTCTTTGAAAGAATTCTGTGTTTTTCCTATGCACAATCAAACACTCGTACCATCCTGTAGGATTCAAGACGACATTCCACTCTAATCCCATGTTCTTCCTATTCCCGCGTTTTGGAAATCCTATGAATCAAAGAGGCCCTAGGTTTTTTATAAAAACTAATTGATTTTGAATGAGATGAACTATAAGAATTAAATGAAGGTCTACATCAGGCATATATGACTCAGAGCTTACATGCTACAGTGTGGTATTTATTCATAATTTGGTTGCAAAATCTGACGCGTGCAATGCACGTGTACCTTACTAGTACTTCGAGTATGAGCAAAACACAATGGCACGCTACACAGTGTCTCTCTTACAGTTCATGAAGCCACGTGGCACATGTGGAGGCGTTGTCGCGACATCCTTGTGTGGATTGATCACAATGACGTGTTGCTGGTTCCAGAAGAATGTACTCGTCCTCCCTGAGCCGCACTGGCGGTACATGCACGAAGCGAAGATGTGCACACACGCCACACACACACCCATTCCCTCGCACGCACATGCGGGTACACGGGGGGACGCAATTTTGTGCCAAGATCCACCCCATGTGATAATTTGATGCGTGTAAAGTCCTTCACTCCATTGATGGTCAATTAATACAGCGCATGCAAATTGAGTGGACGTGAGGGCGAAAGAAAGACATGCACATAGTACTGCGCGCATGCGAGTAGTTAAATCATGGGTTGCTAGTAGTACTTCCATTGGTCTCCTTCGTATTTTGTGCCAAATTTTGACAGTAACATAATATTTACGCATCTGAGCAGTGTAGTCTACTTGAAATTTATGTTCCACTAAACTCATCGGGAGCCGTTTCGGGCCTCAAAACCAAAATCCATCAATTAATCTTTACCTTGTTCCCATCACATTCGAAAGTACTAGTGCTACAATTAAGTGCAAGCCTGCTCACACCTACCAGTACGTACCAAACCTGAACGTGTTCCCACTATGCAGGTTTTAGTACTAGTGCTAGTACTTAGGTTATAAAAAGGGGAACTACCTAACCGAAAATTACTCTACGTTCCTCCTCATAAGTCCTCCTTCTTCGTCCGTCCTTGCCATGGCCGGTGTGCAGAGCTGTAGGTCAAGAACTACTCGTAACAAGGGAGCGGCAACCAAGTCTGCGGAAAAAAAGAGGGCTCGCCGCCACGCAGAGACCTCGAAAGATCTCTCATGGGCAGGCGATGGCTCCCAGGAGCACCCTAGACGCGGAGGCGAACATGCGGCGCTGGAGTCGTTATCCCTCGATGGCATGCCCGATCAGCTCAATAAGCACCTCAATAAGCAGAAGGAGTTCATCCACGGCTTGGTGGAGCTGCTGAAGGAGAGCCTCGACAACATGCCCGCTGAGCTCAATGAGCAGGGGGAGTTGACCGCCGGCTTGGTGATGCTGCTGAAGAAGAGCATTGCCTCGGATAAGAAGGCGACCGGCGAAATCCTGCAACTTCAGGAGGACAAGGCGAAGCTCTGCCATGAGCTCGACCTACTGAAGGAGGAGAACGCCGGCTAGAAGAAGCTGCATGAGAATAGTAGTTCCTCGATGAAGATGTTGCAGGCCCTCGTCATGGAATAGAAGGAGGAGTTGGCGAAGCTCCGCATCGAGCACCCAACTGCTGTCAAGGTACGTAATGCGGTCGTGGAACAGATGATGCAGGCTCGCGTCGAGAAATCCCGTGTCATGGACACAATGTTGAAGATGGCGGGGGAGACGCGCAAGGAGATGGAGGTCGTGGAGGCGATGAAAAAGCAGTTACAACTCTGCGGCCAGCAACCCTTCATGTAGTGAGAGCAGCGCCTCAGACTTGTGTGTGCGTCTTCCTTCTTTTTTGGGGGTGATAATCCTCCTTCTTCTTTTGCTCCTGTGTTTCTTATTTTGGTTCGGGTGTTTGGCCGCACGTGTCACCTTCTCTGCGAGCCATGAATAGAACAATGCTAAAAATAAGATGACTAGCAAATTAGATCATTCTTTATCGCCAATAGAACAATGCCTCTTTCTAGTAATATATAATAATAGAGAGTAGAGGATATGGCACTGGGTTGCCGTGTTTCGTGCTCCTCCATCGTACTTCAGTGGAAAACTTGAGTATACCGCACGGTTCTTTGCTCCTCCTCAGGTCGTCGGCACATTTGTACGAGCAGTAAAATCACAAGGCCCCACCTTCTAGCAGTAATGAGCCGTCAAATTGCAAAGGCCCCCGCCTCTCGTGAAAAGGATCAAGCTAGACTGCCCCGCCCTCTAGCCTTTTTAAAAATGTATACATTTGTACAGTAGTAGTATTGATGGATTGCGCCATGGAGCAAAACTAAGAAGATATAATTAAAGAAAAAAGGTGGTACATATAGAGAGCGCTCGTCGCCAAATTATGCATATACTATATGACACTACCCACTATGAAGGTACTAGTAACATAGACTAGTAACTAGTCTATGCTACTCTCCACTATGACCAGCCAAAGTCGAGGCGCGGACACCAATGAGGGCCTAGTTGTGTCTATACTTGGAGGTCAAAGGGCTCGCACGCCTCTAGTACTCAAATAGCTACCCTACATGGCGCCTCCTAGCTAATAAAAAAGGGGACGCGTGGCGGCACGTAAATGGTAAATAGAACGCCCATAGTTTCAATAATACTTGTGTTTCCGATTGTAATGTGACAACACTTGTTCCAAAATGAATTTATTGATTGTTAATGTGTGCGCCTTCGCAAATCGGACGGAAAAATTACCACAACATGTTGGTGCCATATCATGACACCAAGCCAAGTTTCATGATTTTCATGCATGTTTTGGATTTACAGGAATTTTCGAACCAAGTTTTTCAATGTTTCCAGCCGAGCCATGACGCCCAGATGTTTGAATTTCATTCCCATTTCTGGCATGGGACCTAGAAATTTACCCGAGGACACACATGTGATTTTTCAACCAGCTTTGGTGCATTGGAGCATGTGCTTGTATTTAAAATCTGAATTATGCACACAAAGGTGACACGTTCCCTCTCAGAACCACGAGCCTTCTTGAGAGAAGCTCTGGTTTGCAAGAAACTTATACCAAAACTTGTTCCTATTCTGCAATTTTTTACCACAGCATGGTAGTACCATGACATGACACCATGCCAAGTTTCATGATTTTCAGGCGTGTTTTGGATTTACAAGAATTTTAAAACCAAGCTTCTCAATGTTCTCGACCGAACCATGATGCCCAGATGTTTGAATTTCATTCCCATTTCTTGCATGTGACCTAGAAATTCACCCGAGGACACACATGTGATTTTTCAATCAACTTTGGTGCACGGGAGCATGTGCTTGTAGTTTAAATTTGAATTATGCACATTAAATGACCAGAAACTCAATTAATGTATAAAAAAGGCCAAACGAACCCGGAATAATTCCAAAATTTAACAGGGCACTCATATAGTTCTATGTTGCCTCTATAAAGAAAATATGGGGGGAGGCAGCGTATATTAGAAATGCCATTAGACATTGTTTTTTTCACGTGAAACCCGTTGACCATGTTACATGACAAAAATAAGCCGATTCTCACAATGATAAGTTAATGGTCTCCAGCACAACACACCCCTCAAATAAAACTAAGCACCCTGGAATTCTTTGACAAAATTAAGCACCTTGAAATTCTTTGACAACTAAACTGCTGGCTATATGATGTTGGCCATATATATTTTACGTATATAATGTGAAGAAACGAGTGGTAGTACTATACCAACTAAAATATGAAATGTACAAAATATAACAAGAAGAAACATAACATAGTTTTGCTAGGGGCTCAGCACAACACACCCTTCAAATAACAGTAAGCACACCTGAAATTAAACTAAGCAACTAATCCGGTAGACAGTACATTAGAACCACCATGAGTAACAACATTGCCACCTTACTCGGACTCCTCATCCACGTCCTCGACTTCGTCCTTGTCCCTCTTCCTCTTGGCCGATACTTCTTTGCTTGAACCACACACTTGGCTCTTGCTCTTCATCCAACCCTTGTAGATATTGAAACAAAGGCAGCCATCCATTGCAGGGTAGTGGATGTGGTCTATATCTAGTACATTCCACTCCCATGCATGATGAAACTTGAATGGAGGTTTCTTCAATGTACCGTATGAAGGATGAACCATGGCTCCTGCCAGGGTCAGCATTGAAGGCTGATCACGGGAGGGCACCGACCCTTTCTTCTGGAGGTCGATGGG
The DNA here is from genome assembly GCF_018294505.1 of Triticum aestivum. Lineage (NCBI taxonomy): Eukaryota > Viridiplantae > Streptophyta > Magnoliopsida > Poales > Poaceae > Triticum > Triticum aestivum. Next base: position 400,147,516 of record NC_057800.1, on the reverse strand, counting down.
GTTGCCTAGAACGAGGCCTATCCGACCCAGGATTTCCTTGTCGTTCCTAAAGTCTACAATAACAAATTTGACTTGGCCGTCCTTGAGGAAATTCTTAAAATCCTAGCACTCAATGTCGGCATGGCATATGTGGTAGACCAAGCATAAGTCATGCACGCAAACCTGGATCACGGCGGGCTTCTTCTTCTCTGCCTCCTTTAGATTCTTCTCACTTCCCAGGACTGTGGTGTACTCAACATCTAGCCCAGTGACCCACTCATCATTTGAGTTTTCGAACATGCGTTTGAAGCGAGCAAGGCATTCTTTCACCATTGCGGAAGGATGAGTGTAGACGATGTCGAACCCATCGCCGGTGATGGTTCTAACCTTGTACTCACCGCCGATCATGGAGTTTTGGGACGCCATGGATTTGGGAGGAGGGTTAGGATTAGTGGAACTGCCGTAATGCGAAAGCACGGGATGACTTGGAGCGGTTTATCGATTGTAAAAATGTCGAGTGGGGGGGGGTGCGAATGGCAGGGTAGTGGCTTGCCTGGTGGATAAGTGGATTCATGCACAGTACTATGGGGGCACAATTAGATGTCATGTCTACTCGACGCCCAATTAAATGGCTTTCGATGTCATGTCAAGCATCAGGAAAATTACAAGTGATACGAAGCTTTCCATTCTCCCATGTTACGGGCTTCCGAGAGCCCTTGGATCTGAGATCGAACGGTTGCATGGCGTGATTCTAGACCTATGGGTGAATATCCTATCCTGGAGGGTTATTCTGCAAATTTTAGCAACTTAGCATGCGGCCGTTCGATCTCAGATCCAAGGGCTGCCAGCAGCCTGTATCATGGTCGCACCTACCACGACCGTTGCCTCGCTCGCGCGGCCGCGCCCTTGGAGATTTAACACGGTGTGTTAGGCTATCTAATGTTGGCATGTCATACATAGTCATCACTTAGTCACTCATACAACAAGGTTAGCTATGAGGTTGGCTATAAGAGTATTTTTTGTTTACTTCTGTCTATCTCTTTCTTCGTAGTATTTAATGCATTTTCCAAGGAGTGAGCTCTTCCAATGAAATGGTGCTTAGATGAGGTGCTACGGGCATTAAATGGCTTAGCAACTCAAGTCCCCAATGCATAGGTGCTTAGTTTTTTGTTGCTAAGTTTGCTTTATCTAGGTACACACGCTTATCACCGTTTCTTCCTGGGGTCACCAAACTAGTCTGTCTCTTCTTAATTAACTTGCCACATCAGACTTTATGCCTATGTGGCAGGCTTAGCACTTGTAGGATCAAATACAATAGTGGGCTATAAGCCCGCTTTACATGGCATTTTTGCATATCTGGGGGAAAGAGGCAAGGAAAAAGTGGAGGAGTGGGCTCTCAAGCAAGAGCCAGCCTCTATACGGTGGAGCATCAGGAGAGGCACCTGTATGGAGGTGGTCAGGAATCGGGAGAATCAAGCCAGTCGTAGCGCCGTAGTTAAAATGATAATGGCAAGTCAAATCACCAGGCCCCACCTATCTAGCAGTAACTCACTGTCAAATCACATAGCCCTACGTTTGCAGCATCCTACTCCCTCATCTTCTCGCGTCTCTGTCAAACCGACTAGGCGGAAGTGCCCTGCCTACCGCGCGGGAAAAGCCCCGCCCTCGACTTTTAAATAGTACAGTATACTAATTTTGTATCCATGGATTGTGCCATGGAGCAAAGACTCAGGAAAATGGCGGTACACATGTATGGAGTATACAGCACGCCCGTCGCGTTTGCGTCGCACCCTAGACGGTCGGTCGGTCTGGCACGCCGCTCTCCAAATGGAACGCACGTCATATTGCGTTTGCACACACATGTGGGACCGCAATTGAGAACCGACCATAGGCACACTCCCCGGTCCCGCAAGTCGGGTGAGTTAATAGAAGTAGTACATACATTGGTACCTGGACGATCCCTGCAAGACACAGAAGATCAGTTTGTCCATGCATGTGACCAGACTCCAACAGACATGCCTGGATTGGCTATCGTCTACATATCGTGCAGGCTGTGTTGTACATGGCTGTAGTTCTGGTGAGAAATCTAAAAATAGGTTTCTTGTCATCTCGCAAAATTAGGTGTCATGTGCTTCGGATCACTGTGAGGGTTAAACAGCGACAACTGAGTTGGGCTAGTCATTGGGGGCACATGCACGAAGACTACTCGGCTGCCATCTAGGTCAAGCCGGCTATGTTAATTAGGACATGTATCGATGGACCCCTTTTCTTCGAGTTTATCTTTAATTTGAGCTTTGATGCTCATCTAGTTTGTCCGTCGGGATTCATCTTGTCCCCTTTGGGCAGTGAGGTTATGATTTCTTGTCATGTGGCATTTTTTCATGTTATATGTTATAATCGGGTGCTTCAGATCAAAATGACAACAACTGCGCCTCCGGGGCACGTGCATGAAGACTTCTCGACAGTCATTGCCGAGGTCAAGCCGGCTCTGGTCGGTAGAGAAAAGAAAACTAGTACTCCACTATATAGGCAGGAGCCTCCACGCTTGCTTGCTAGTGTTGCTCTCTTCACACTGTCTCGTCCTCTCCAGACCTAAACACGACAGCGGTGGCCACACACTCTCTCTCTCTACTCACCACTGGTCACAGATCCAGCCGGATTATCTCCGCCGGGGAAGGTGAGAAGGTGCAAAGTTCACGCGGTCGTCCTCGGCGACGGCTCTTACCCACTACCGGCGCATCCCGATCAGCGTGCCTTGCCGTTCTCTCCCAAGCATCGCTGGTGAGAGAGGGCCTCCCACCCCTTCTTCCTCGCTGTCGTAGTGTGGGCAGATCCGGCCTCCCGCCGCCCACCTAGCGACATCCCGGCGACCCTCAGGTATAACTTCCTTCGAAACCGGACTTGCTCTACTTCCCGAGCTCCTGACATCGCTGCATTTGTATCTTTTACTATTTCTTAGCCCCCCTCATGTAGATAGGATCGATCGGTTGTTTGAAAACCACCTAATTTTTACTGTTAAGAGGTAAAACTAGTTCATGCACTCGAATCTAGTAGTACTTGGTTCAAACAAGGAAGAAAGGGGGTGGGGGTGGGGGAAGATTTGTTACCTGAATCTAGGACTTGGTCAAAAGAGGAAATAATGGGGGCGAAAAGTAGTAGAGACTGGCTATCCAACTGGTCTCTAGGTCTAATAGGGAAATAAAGGGAACATAGTACAAACTCAATATAAACCCGATCTATTGGTTGAAAAAGGAAAGAAAGTGGGGACTGGGGGACAAGTCAACAGAGTAAGTCCAGCACTAGATTTGCTAGCCTCACACAGTATAAGGTGGCTATATACCGAACAAAAATGGGACCGACCCAGATATCCTCTTCTGATGTTTGTTGCCACGAGCCACTCTTATGTAATGCCACTGGTAAAATGTAGCAGTTGCACTGTTAAAAGTAAGGACACGTTTAACCAATGTTGTTTTCAATGTAATGCCTCCAGTAATATGAATCAATGGCACTTTTTTTCATGTCCTGCTAAATTTCCCATTAAGATAAGTTGCTTCTTTTTGTTAGAGATGCAACTGTCCTGGTCCGCCTACTCTCCAGGAGCTTCACGACCAACCTTGATGTTGCTCAATTTTATTGCAATTAATGAACAAGAAGCTCTATGGGTTTCGTTTTCTGATGGAAATGGAACCGGGGCTGGAGCCCTTTTCTTAAAAGAAGAAGAAGAAGCTGCTAGCTCATGGGACATTGCTTCATTTTAGGTGAACTGCACTAAAAGGTCCCATGAATTGAATCATCCATGTTGGTGACTGGTGTCATCCCTTCTACGATGGCGTTGACTGCAGATATGGTTCCCATCACGAGGTATGTTCCTTTTTGGTCTGACCGTTTGCCAAAGATCCTGCATGTTGATCCTGCTCTTGTGCTACAGTTTTGGCACTGCCATGATAAAGCAGTAATGTTATTATTTTGCACCTTAATCTAGTGGCACTATTAATTTGAGGCAATGTTTTGGCACCGCTAGTGCCACCATTTTTTTATATATTGAAAGAGGGGGTTCCCTCCGATTTCATTAAAGAAACCCAACCATAGAGAACCATTATCTGACAACATCTCGGTGTAAACGGGCAGTTATGCAACTACTACTAGAACAGACTGAGTACTAGCAGAAGACAAGTTCGCCACATAAGCTAGGCAGGTAGGGGGATGCAACACTAGCTCGACCAAGTTTGGATTACAACCCAAATGCTACCATAGAAACATCAGGGGGAAGATAGGGACTGAAAGAGCCAGCTTAATTCAGCATCCCAGTCTAAGCACCCCCAACCTTCATCCTTGCAACGCACGGTACACCTCCTTGTACTACCGTTGTACACTAATGTTCATCACTGGCAGAAGGTGTATCGGGGAGACTTGGGTCGATTTCCAGTATGATGTAATATTTTCTTCTGTTTATTAGTGTATGTTTCATCAACTAGTGCCACTATAATGTAATCACGCCTTTTCATTATCTGTGCAAACAGGGTTATTCAGCTGCATTTTGTGGAACTGCAGAAATGTATGGATGGAACTGGCATATATGCAGAGTGCGAGGTGCCAAGTAAAAATTACCAACACCAACCCTGCTCCATCTAAGCATTGGCATCCACCACCATTAGTGGGATGTGTGGCACTCACTGTGGACGGATCTTTCTCGGCAGCAAATCCTCTAACCAAATACTAGTAGCTTAGACTTAAAAAAAATACCAGTAGCTTATATTGGTAGTTTTCTAGGGGTGTACTCTTTTCTGAAAGAAGCACCAATCTATTTTTCTTTATTTGTACACAGTGTCACAACTTTGACCCAAAGGTCCAGAGCTATTTTAGGGTGATTGGCGTAGTACTCGGAGACTGATTGTAAGCATGATTTTTATTAGTTGTCACACTGATTGTAAGCATGAGCAGATGGAAGATTAGGTTAGTGCGAAGCTTACCTTAAACCCTACTGACGTCGTTGAAACGAGGCGAGCATCGAGGGAACCTTGGAGAATGGCGGGGAAGCAACATCGCACCATCCGACCTCCTCTTGTGGTGGGAGAACGAATACTCCCGTGGCTTCGGCTGGCTCTGCACCCTCACGAACGACACATCGTACTCGATCGATTCGTTATCCTCTGGGTGCTCGACCTTCGACCTGTACGCCCACCACCTCCGCATGACTTTCGCCTCGGGCGAATCTGTCTGCTCCATCGCCCAGAGGGGATACTCGATGAACTCGAAGGACTGCGGCGTGACTGCCGCTGAGGAGTACATAGCCGCCCACATCGCCGTCGTCTTGCTCTTTCGCATACATTGCCACATGGCCCTCACTGTCCTCAAAATCTCCCACTCATTGTCAAACCAAGTAAGGATCTCCTTCAACCTGGCTAACTTTTCCTGGTCGCCGTCGGTGATCTGCCTGATTCGCTGCTGCATCCCCTCCATAGACGTCCTTCTGAGTGGTCCGGTGCTAGCTTTGGAAGATGGGAGGAGAGACGGTGGTCGTGCAATAGAGAAGAGGGAGAGGCGAGACGATGGTTTTGGAATGGAGATGATGGAGAGGAGAGGGGTGGTGTTGAAATGGAGAAGAGGGAGAGGCGAGACGGTGGTTTTGGAATGGAGATGATGGAGAGGAGAGGTTCCCCTGCCTTTCAGTCGTTGACAGGTGATTCTCAGAGAAGAAACTGCAAGTTCAGTTTCAGATAAGAAACTGCAACTTTCAGAGGCAGAGCATTTATATTAACACGACCTTTTCAAACAGTGTTAACATCATGCTAGAAGTTTTATTCATGGTCGAAACTGGAACTACCAGCCAATTAACATCATGCTGATCAACATTCATGCATAGCACATCTTCATATGATGCACTGTCAAAAAGATATGCTATTTTCAAGATGCCCACACAACGTCGAGTGTGCGAAAAACATAGAAAACGAGGGACGAAGTTTTGGCAAGTGTTGGACGTGGTGTGCCTAGATGACAATTGGGACCCACATGTCAATAAAGGCAGAGGCAATTTTTTTGGAGATATTTTCTTTGCACAGGTGGAATTGAACCCGGGCGGAACAGCTATTGGGTAGTGTCACTCGGCCACTAGGCTAGTTCAGTTGTTTCGTTACTAATAAGGCACTTCCTCAGGTGGTCGGATCTTCTCCTGTGCCTTTGAGCGCTCGCCGCGATGCTGCTGTCTGTCGTTGTGAACATGTTGAACAAATGAGAGGAATCTGGAGAGGACTATACATGGAGAGGCGGATAGTCGGGACCCACCAAGTCTATGGCCGTACGCAAGCAAGTGCCTCATCGAAAAAATACTTCCTCCTAATGCTATACTGACATTGGGGCACATGGGTTTGTCAACATAGTTACATTTTTAGGTTCTTCAACGTAGTTACTATAGGAGATAAATTCACAACGAAGCCAGGGAGCTGGCAGGTATCATTTATTATCACTGGGGCAGCAAGTATCATCTGGGTTTTGGGCTGCCCCGTCTAGGCTTACTTTTTTAACATGTGCAGCCCAGGATCTTGGATGGGAGGTCCATAGGCGTGTTTGTATTTTCTTGAGGGCCGTCATGTATCGACCGGCCTATGGACCTCCCATCCGAAGTTTTATTTTTCCTGAAACATCGGCAGCCCAATTTATGTATTTTTTTGAAGAAAACACAGAGGTCTGTTCTATTTTTCTATACTAGCAAAAGAGCCCGTGCGTTGCAACGGGAGAGAAAACATAACACACGCTCTTAACTCAACAACCATCACTCAAGACCACAATAGGTCCATCTCCTTTATTTTTGCGAGGCATTATATTTGTGTTGCCGCTTATCCTCCTTCTCACCCTCGCCGGCGATGGCCTCGGTGTTCACACGAAACAACAAAAAACATGTGTTGAATATGGTTAATCCTAAGGCATCTCTCTCTCTCTCTCCCTCTCTCTCTCTCTCTCTCTCTCTCTCTCTCTCTCTTGCTCGCTCACTTTCTCTCACTCTTGCGATGAGCAATCTGTTGTGTTCCCCTGCGCCATTTTCCAGAGGTATGCATGTGTAGTTATCGATGTTTTCTTTTCCGTGCATGGTTATAGTGGGGTGTTTATTTGCAATCCGGATGCCGTCGGTATAAAAGCCGAATCTTGCGCTATAAATTATAAGTTTGCTTCCATAACAATATTTTAAAAATATTTAACAGGTAAAATTAACATCATATTTAGATTCCACATATTTTTCTAATAAAATTTCATATATAATATGTTAAAATCAAAGTTACGGTTTAAAAGATACAGATAATTTAGAAAATCATTTGGTTTGACTCAAATATATTCCAAAATAATATTTAAAAATACTTATCAGGTAAAACAATCTCGTATTCATATTCTACATATTTTTCTAATCAAATTTCATATATAACATGTTCAAATCGGAGTTACGGTTTAAAAGATATGGATGATTTTAAAAAGCATTTGTTTGACTTAAATATGATCCGTAGATGAATTACCTAAAACATCAGGGGGATTTCAAAAAATGTAAAATAACGGTTCGGGTGTGACTTAAATCTGGACGGCGGGTTGATTTCAAGAAAAGACAGGGACTTTTGTATAAAATATGAAAATATCGTCGTTTTAACTTAACACAGGACAGCAGGTTGAATTCTCTGAAATAGAGGGACTTTTCTGAAAAATGCCATGACGGACGAAAGAAACCCAATTTGCTTTATTATTAGGTAAAGATAAGAATAGGAACGCCTGGTCCAACTTATGTTTCCCTTCTAACTATATTATATATATTTAAATTATTTTATATGTTATTATATATTATTGTTATTATCATCATATATTTAACAAATACTTATATATGTAAGAAAACAATATCCCTCATCTTATTAACTTATAAAAATAATTTCTTAACAATAAAATCCTGGATTTTTTTGGCAACACAAATCCAGGTGATTGTGTACAAAAGCTTGGTAAAATTTAAGGACCAATGTAATAATAAATCACTTATTATTTATATATATATATATATATATATATATATATAACAAAATGCTCAGCCCGTGTTTATTTTTTGATAACATTGATGCGCCCACCCCAACATTATAATTATAATAAGCCCAGCAAAATCGTGTATTTCAAAAAAGTGCAAATGGCCTGTAATTTTTTTTAGGAAAAACATAAATGGGCCGCATGGACGGTACATTATTTGTTTACCCAGCCCCGCTAAAGGATTGTAATTAAAAAAAGAGATCAAATGGACTGTAAATTCTACCCCGCAAAAAAGACTGCAAATTTTGAAAAATGGGTTGAATATGTGCCACATTTTTGGAGGCTGAAATGTGGGCCAATTAATAGGTCGAAGCCAATGTAAGTTGTTGTCCACTTAGTCAACAAATGATTCTGACATCGTTAGCCGTTGGATTTACATCCAACGACCGGCATCCATCTTCAATCTCTCGTCTTCTTCCTCCAGCGCCGCCGGGACCACCTGCGCCCGCCTCCACCCCTCCACACCTCCTGTTCTTCTCCACCAATTGCCGAACCACACCGCACTAGAACCAGTTAACCCTCGTAAACCTCTCTGTCTGCGACTCTACTCCCGCGTCTTCCCATCTCCGGCTCGTTGTTGTCCGGGGCCTCGCCGTCGTCCACCACCTTGGATGCGCTCGGCGCGGAGTGGTCAATGTGGTCAACGAATGACACCATCGGAAGTAGACTGTGCGTGGAGAGGCTGACAGCTGGGTCCATGGCCGCACGCAAGGAAATGCCTCCTTATTACGTGCAAAATAATGATTCCTCCACCTGACAGCTGGGACCCACCGGAAGAGCCTCTCTATTTCGCGAAAAACGTTCCCACCGCTGACAGGTCAGACCCACCAGCTGTATCTTCGCACGCAAGGAAGTGCCTCCTTATTACGCACAAAAATGAATACCCCTCTGCTAGCTGGGACCCACAATAGTGGGAGGCTGACTTGTGGGCCAACTAAGTTGACGGGGACGGAGGGCTTTGTCAACTTAGTCAATATGAACGATTCTAGCTCCAGTGACCGTACGATGTCCATCCAACGGCTGTAGTGCTTCCTCAACCTCTGGTCTTCTTGCTCCAGCCGCCCAAAGCAACGCCGGTCGTGCCTCGTGCTCCTGCCTCCCGTGGCCGGCTGCGATGTCGCGGAGGCCTCACTGCCCCCTACTACTCCCACAGCTGGCCAGGCCATCCCGCTACTCACCCACACCCCATGTTATTCTACGACGACGGCAGCCTCACACCGCAGCGAACCAGCGAACCCTCATACTCCTCTATGCGTGGGCATCCACTGCCGCGTCTTCCCCAGCTCCATGTCGTCCCCTTCCTAGGCCTCGCCGTTGTCCACCGCCCTGGTGCTCTCGGCGCGGCGTGGTCAACGTGGTTAAGGAACGACTTCCATCGGAAGAGTACTGTACGTGGAGAGGCTGACAGCTGGGTCCACGACACCCGCAAGGAAGTGCCTCCTTATTATGCGGAAAATAATTATTCCTCCACCTGACAGCAGGGACCCACCGGACGGGCCATCGTATTTGGCGAAAAAAATGTTTCCCCCTGACTGTTGGGACCCATCGAATGGTCCACCGTATTTCACGAAAAAATGTTCCCCCCGCTGTCAGCTCGGACCCACCGGAAATGCCTCCACATTACGCACAAGAAAATGAATACTCCCCTTGCTAGTTGGGACCCACCTTGGTGGGTGGCTGACTTGTGGGCCTACTAAGTTGACGGGGACGGAGTGCTTTGTCAAATTAGTCAATATGAACGACTCTAGCTCCAGTGACCGTACGATGTCCATCCAACGGTCGTAGTGCTTCTTGAACCGCTGGTCTTCTTGCTCCAGCCGCCCAAAGCAGCGCCGGTCGTGTCGCATGCTCCTGCTTCCCGTGGCTGGCTGTGCTGCCGCGGAGGCTTCACCGCCCCTACTATTCCCATCGCTGGCCAGGCCCTGCGGCGACGGCAGCCTCACACCGCAGCCGAACCAGTGAACCCTCGTACTCCTCTCCGCGCGGGCTTCCACTGCCGCGTCTTCCCTGGCTCCGCGTCGTCCCCTTCCTAGGCCTCGTAGTCATCCACCGCCCTGGTGCTCTCGGCATGGCGTGGTCAACGTGGTCAAGGAACGACTTCCATTGAACCTGGACTGTACGTGGAGAGGCTGATAGCTGGGTCCACGGCCGCAGCAAGGAAGTGCCTCCTTATTACACGCAAAATAATTATTCCTCCACGTGACAGCGGGGACCCACTGGACGGGCCACCATATTTCGTGAAAAAATGTTTCCCCCTGACTGCTGGGACCCACCAGCTACATCTTCACATGCAAGGAAGTGCGTCCGGGCAAAAAAAACGATTCACCCCCCTGATTGCTGGGACCCTCCAGCTACATCTTCGCACGCAAGGAAGTGCCTAACAGTCGGGACCCAGCTGGTCGAAGCGTACATAGCGTTGTCATTCTGTTCGCCAACGTATACGTACATACTGGTCGATGTAGAGGCGCGCACGTGTTGTAGCAGAGGCGCGCACGTAGCATGTACACGTATGTACATCGGCCAGGGTGCAAGAGAGTAAATACGGCAACGTACGTACATATGGGTGGGGTCTCGAATGCCTACTCATGCATACGTACGACCAGGGCTCGTGTACATGGCTGGGTCGGAACGGAGAAATATCATCGTCGTCGTGTTCATGGGGAGCCAACCGGCTGGGCCGGAACGGAATGCGTCATCGTGTTCATCGGGAGGGCTTGGACGCAACAGCCGATGGAAACGAGGCCTGGCGTACCGCAGAATGGAGGAAACGGCCTTGTGTTCAATCGGCCACGGTCGAAACGGGATCCTGTTCATCGGGAGGGGTCTGGCGTACGGCAAAATTGAGGAAACAGACCTCCTATGGTCGAAACGGGGGTCCTGTTAATCGGGAGCGGTGTGGCATACCGCAAAATGGAGGAAACAGACTTGTGTTGGAGCGCTACGGTCGAAACGGGGGATCCTGTTCATCGGGAGGGGTGTGGCATACCACAAAACGAGACTCCGCGAGATACTGTTTATCTCCACCGTCGACCCCCTCCAGCCTCCACAAGCTACTATTCATCCACCGTCGACCTCCTCCAGCCTCCACCTGCGACTGTCCATCCACGGGCTCCTGTTCATCTAGCCTCCACCGCGCACTACTCCACCAGCTACTGTTCAACCAGCCCTCTCCACGGGCTCCTGTTCAACCACCCCTCCACGGGCTACTGTTTATCCAGCCCTCCACCGTCTACTGTTCATCCTGCCCTCCATGGGGTGGTCCTGTTCATCCAGCCATCCACGTGGTCCTGTTCATCCAGCCCCAACCGGCTCGATCGATCGGGGTCATGTTCATCTAGAGACAACACCACGGGGTCCTGTTCATCCACCCCCACCGGGAACTGTTCATCCAAAGCCCCCGGCAACACTCACTTTTCATCCAGAGGCAGCATCGATCGGCTTCAGTTAGCAACAGTAGCGAAGGAATCGCTCGATCGGGTTCAGTTAACAGCCATCGATCGATCGCTCGGGTTCAGTAACGCATAGCGTGCAGTGCAATCGCTCGGGTTCAGTTAGAGCCCAATGCCTTGCACCCACGCGCGTGCGTGTATGATAGAAACGCGCATCGCTCGGCCCCGACCACCCACTGTAACCGGGAACACCCTGATATTTTCCTCGCCCTCGCTTCTACCACAATTTTTTCCATCATGGACGGCCCAAAGAATGTCATGGAGCTGCGTCTCCGGCCTGCCCAGGACGAAAAGACCATTTTCTGTCATGATTTTTTGTCATAGAAGTAGGACCCCACCACATCTATGATGATACCATATTTTGTCACAATTATTGTCATAGAAGTGTCATAAGTATGACGATTTTTTTTCATTCGGCCCAAAATGTCACAGATGTGTCTTTTTTTTGTAGTGAACTCTAGGGCTGTTTGTGACACTTATAGGAATAGCCCAATGGATTGATCGGAAAGAATAACTTTGCGGTGGTTTCGTACCCTACAATAATCTCTTCGTTTGTTCTCCGCTATTAGTGACTTTGCAGTGACTCTTTGTTGCATGTTGAGGGATTGTTATATGATCTAATTATGTTATCCTTGTTGAGAGAACTTTAACTAGTGAAAGTATGAACCCTAGGCCTTGTTTCGAAGCATTGCAATACCGTTTGTGTTCACTTTTATCATTAGTTACCTTGCTGTTTATTTATTTTTAGATTACAAAAACCTATATCTACCATCCATATTGCACCTGTATCACCATCTCTTCACCGAACTAGTGCACCTATACAATTTACCATTCTATTGGGTGTTTTGGGGACACAAGAGACTCGTTGTTATTTGGTTACAGGGTTGTTTGAGAGAGACCATCTTCATCCTACGCCTCCCACAGATTGATAAACCTTAGGTCATCCACTTGAGGGAAATTTTCTACTATCCTACAAACCTCTGCACTTGGAGGCCCAACAACGTCTACAAGAAGAAGGTTGTGTAGTAGACATCAAGCTCTTTTCTAGCGTCGTTGCTGGGGAGGTTAGTGCTTGAAGGTATATCTTTAGATCTTGCAATCGAATCTTTTTGTTTCTTGTTTTATCACTAGTTTAGTCTATAAAAGAAAACTACAAAAAAGGAATTGAGGTTGCCTCATATGCTTCATCTTTTTAATGTCTTTCGTGAAAATAAGGATTCCGATAATTGTGCCAAAGTGTTAGAAGAAGAATGCAATAAAATGTTTGGCATACAATCGTTGAACGACGAGCATGATTGCAATGTTGTTAGTGTGAACTCTTTGAATATCCATAGTACTAATGATGATTGCACTAGTAATGATAAAAATGTCTCTTATAAGCATGTCAATTTTTGTGGAGTGCATAGAGCTTGCAATCACACACCGAATAGGGAAGATAGATTTTGCAAGAGGCATAAGTATTTAGAAACTAAATGGTTGCAAGAGAGGCTAGATGCTTGTGCTGAAAATTTAAAATTTCTTTGCCATCCTTGTGAACTTTGCAATGAATGTGATCATTTAAATCTCCAATGCAAATTGTTTCATGATCGAATCGCGTCGAAAAATTATGATGGCTTGATTTCTGTTGCACATCATAATGAACTTAGTTTGCTTGTGGGTTATGAAGAAATGAAACGTATAACTAAGGATCTTCCAAAATTTATCCTTGATAAAGTTCTTGATTTTGATCTAGAGGAAATTTATATGTATTGTGCGATGAATTGCATTGAAAATCCTTATATTGCCAATTACATAAAGACAAGAAAACAAATAGAATATGAAGAGAATACTAATGAGAGGGAAGAGGTTTCCCCGTATCCTCCTATTCTTTCTGATGATGAATCAGGTAACGAGGATGAGCTTTCTATTCAACCAATCTCATTAATAAGGAGCTCCAAAAAGAGGATTAAACCCACACATAATGTGAAGAAGAAAAAGAAAAGACGGAGAAGCAAAGGTAAAAAGGTATCCCTCCCAAATGATGTTGCTCCTGTTACTCATTGTGATGATGATAATTTCTATACTATTGGTGATATCCATACTATTAATGATGAGAGTGATTATGCTTATGATATGCAAAGGCTCGAGCTTGGGGATGCTATGTTTGATGAGAATGACATGTTTGAGAATTTATTTGCTGCAATTAATGTTTGTCCCAAGCTTGGGGATGGTATGTTTTATGAAGATGATATTTTTAACCTCCCAAGTTTTGATATGCAAAATTACTATGATTATATCATGCCTCCTATTTATGATGATTATATTGATGGAAGTGGGTTTGGAAGAGTGTCAACTTTAGGAAGTAATGATCCCACTATTTTGGAGGGTGTTGAATCTTATTGTGACAATTATGAAATTGGATTTGGAGAGGTCATTACTTTATTTAATAACGATTCCACTATCTTGGAAGAGGTTTCAATTGATTATGATGAGAACAAAGTTGCTACTTATGATGATGATTGTGATGACACTTATGCTATAAAAAGTAGTGATGATTATATTTATAAAACTTGTCATGATTACGATTACCCTTTTCTGAACATTACTCTTTTAATGTGGAGACAATTTATAGTATTCGAGTTTCTTATGATACTCCCACTATTCCGAATGAGAAATTTTTTGCTTATGTGGAGAGTAATAAAATTTATATGCTTATGCATCATGAAAATAGTGCTTTATGTGATAGTTATATTGTTGAATTCATCCATGATGCTACTGAAATTTATTATGAAGGAGGAACATATGCTTGTAGGAATTGCAATAATATCAAGTTTCCTCTCTATGCGTTGAAAATCTTGAAGCTATGCTTGTTTTGCTTTCCTATGCTAGTTGATTCTTGTTCCCATAAGTTGTTTGCTCACAAAATCCCTATGCATAGGAAGTGGGTTAGGCTTAAATGTTCTAGTTATATTCTTCATTATGCTCTCTTCATATTTCAAACCTTATCTTTTATGTGAGCATCATTGAAATCATCATGCCTAGCTAGAAAGGCATTAAAGAAAAGCGCTTGTTGGGAGACAACCCAATATTTAGCCCTACTGTTTTTGTGTGTCCACATGATTAATATACTGTAGTAATCATGTTTTATAGCTTTTGTTTCAATAAAGTGCCAAGTAGAACCTTTGGGAAGACTTGGGTGAAAGTTAATGTGATCTTGCTGTAAAAAAACAGAAACTTTGTGCTCACGAGATTAGTGGTCATTTTTTACATAAGAGTGATTTTAAGTTGATTCTTTTGGCAGAAGATTAATAGACAAAATACTCATCTCCAAAAATTTATTACAGAATTATTGGAGTTACATAAGTATTCGAGAGTTACAGATTACTACTGACTGTTCTGTTTTTGACAGATTTTGTTTTCTATGTGTTGTTTGTTTATTTTGATGAACCTATGAGTAGTATCGGAGGGTATGAACCATAGAGAAGTTGGAATACAGTAGACATTACACCAATATAAATAAAGAATGAGTTCACAAAAGTACCAAGAGTGGTGATTTTATTTCCTTATACTAACGGAGCTTACGAGTTTTCTGTTGAGTTTTGTGTTGTGAAGTTTTCAAGTTTTGGGTAAAGATTCGATGGACTATGGAATAAGGAGTGGCAAGATCCTAAGCTTGGGGATTCCCAAGGCACACCAAGGTAATATTCAAGGACAACCAAGAGCCTAAGCTTGGGGATGCCCCGAAGGCATCCCCTCTTTCGTCTTCGTTCATCGGTAACCTTACTTGGAGCTATATTTTTATTCACCACATGATATGTGATTTGCTTGGAGCGTCATTTTATTTTATTTTGTTTTGCTTGCTGTTTGAAATAACAAGATCTGAAATTCTTAAATGTTAGAGAGTCTTCACATAGTTGCATAATTATTCGACTACTCATTGATCTTCACTTATATCTTTCGGAGTAGTTTGTCATTTGCTCTAGTGCTTCACTTATATCTTTTTAGAGCACGACGGTGGTTTTATTTTGAAGAAATAGATGAACTCTCATGCTTCACTTATATTATTTAGAGAGTCTTAAACAACATGGTAATTTGCTTTGGTTATAAATTTAGTCCTAATATGATAGGCATCCAAGAGGGATATAATAAAAACTTTCATATAAAGTGCATTGAATAGTATGAGAAGTTTGATTCTTTATGATTGTTTTGAGATATGAAGATGGTGATATTAGAGTCATGCTAGTGGAGTAATTGTGAATTTGAGAGATATACTTGTGTTAAAGTTTGTGATTCCCGTAGCATGCACGTACGGTGAACCGTTATGTGATGAAGTTGGAGCATGATTTATTTATTGATTGTCTTCCTTATGAGTGGAGGTCGGGATCGCGCGATGGTTAACTCCTACCAACCCTTCCCCTAGGAGCATGCGCGTAGTACTTTGTTTCATTGACTAATAGATTTTTGCAATAAGTATATGAGTTCTTTATGACTAATGTTGAGTCCATGGATTATACGCACTCTCACCCTTCCACCATTGCTAGCCTCTCTTGTGCCGCGCAACTTTCGCTGGTACCATAAACCCACGATATAACTTCCTCAAGACATCCACCATACCTACATATTATGGCATTTCCATAGCCATTCTGAGATATATTTCCATGCAACTTTCCATCGTTCCATTTATTATGACACGCTTCATCATTGTCATATTGCTTTGCATGATCATGTAGGTGACATCGTATTTCTGGCAAAGACACCATTCATAATTCTTTCATACATGTCACTCTTGATTCATGATACAGAGTCTCCTATGTTGTCACATTCATTTACTAGTGGGAATTTTCATTATAAGAACTTGTCTTGTATATTCCAATGATGGGCTTACTCAAAATGCCCTAGGTCTTCGTGAGCAAGCAAGTTGGATGCACACCCACTTAGTTTCTTTTTGAGCTTTCATACACTTATAGCTCTAGTGCATCCGTTGCATGGCAATCCCTACTCACTCACATTGATATCTATTGATGGGCAACTCCATAGCCCGTTGATAAGCCTAGTTGATGTGAGACTATCTTTTCCTTTTTTTCTTCTCCACAACCACAATTCCATTCCACCTTTAGTGCTATATCCATGGCTCACGCTCATGTATTGCGTGAAGATTGAAAAAGTTTGAGAATACTGAAGTATGAAACAATTGCTTGGCTGAAACCAGGGTTGTGCATGATTTAAATACTTTGTGTGATGAAGATAGAGCATAGCCAGACTATATGATTTTGTAGGGATAGCTTTCTTTGGCATGTTATTTTGAGAAGACATGATTGCTTTGTTCGTGTGCTTGAAGTATTACTGTTTTTATGTCAATATTAAACTTTTGTTTGGAATCTTATGGATCTGAATATTCTTGCCACAATAGAGAAGATTACATTGATAAATATGTTAGGTAGCATTCCGCATCAAAAATTCTGTTTTTATCATTTACCTACTCGAGGATGAGCAGGAATTGAGCTCGGGGATGCTTGATACGTCTTCAACATATCCATAATTTTTGATTGTTCCATGCTATTATATTATCCATCTTGGATGTTTTCTATGCATTTATATGCTATTTTATATGATTTTTGGGACTAACCTATTAACCTAGAGCCCAGTGCCAGTTTCTGTTTTTTTCCTTATTTTTGAGTTTTATAGAAAAGGAATACCAAACGGAGTCCAATTGACGTGACAATTTTTGAAGATTTTTTATGGACCAAAGAAGCCCCCAGTTGGGCCAGAAAAGTCCCGAGCCATCCACGAGGGTGGAGGGCGCGCCCTACCCCCGTGGGCGCGCCCCCTACCTCGTGGATGACTCGGAGACCCCCCTGATGTGAGACCGACGCCAAAAATTCCTATAAATACAGAAACCCCCAAAAAGAAACCTAGATCGGGAGTTCCGCCACCGCAAGCCTCTGCGGCCACCAAAAATCAATCGGGACCTTGTTCCGGCACCCTGCTAGAGGGGGGAATCATCACCGGTGGCCATCTTCATCCGCACGACGCTCTCCATGATGAGGAGGGAGTAGTTCACCCTCGGGGCCGAGGGTATGCACCATTAGCTGTGTGTTTGATCTCTCTCTCTCTCTCTCTCGTGTTCTTAATTTGGCACGATGTTGATGTACCGCGAGCTTTGCTATTATAGTTGGATCTTATGATGTTTCTCCCCCTCTACCTTCTTGTAATGGACTGAGTTTTCCGTTTGAAGTTATCTAATCGGATTGAGTCCTTAAGGATTTGAGAACACTTGATGTATGTCTTGTGTGGAATACCCGTGGTGACAATGGGGTGGAATACCCGTGGTGACAATGGAGCAATGAAAAATTATAGATACGTTGGAGACATATCAAGCATCCCCAAGCTTAATTCCCGCTCGTCCTCGAGTAGGTAAATGATAAAAACAGAATTTTTGATGTGGAGTGCTACTTGGCATAATTTCAATGTAAATCTTATTAATTGTGGTATGAATATTCAGATTCAAAATATTCAAGACAAAAGTTCATATTGACATAAAAATAATAATACTTCAAGCATACTAACAAAGCAATTATGTCTTCTCAAAATAACATGGCCAAAGAAAGCTATCCCTACAAAATCATATAGTCTGGCTATGCTCTATCTTTACCACACAAAGTATTTAAATCATGCACAACCCCGATGACAAGCCAAGCAATTGTTTCATACTTTTGACATTTTCAAAACTTTTTCGATCTTCATGCAATACATGAGCGTGAGCCATGGTTATAGCACTACATGTGGAATAGAATGGTGGTTGTGGAGAAGACAAAAAGGGAGAAGATAGTCTGACATCCACTAAGTGTATCAATGGGCTATGGAGATGCCCATCAATAGATATCAATGTGAGTGAGTAGGGATTGCCATGCAACGGATGCACTAGAGCTATAAGTATATGAAAGCTCAAAAGAAACTAAGTGGGTGTGCATCCAACTCGCTTGCTCACGAAGACCTAGGGCATTTTCAGGAAGCCCGTCATCGGAATATACAAGCCAAGTCTTATAATGAAAAATTCCCACTAGTATATGAAAGTGACATAATGAGAGACTCTCTATCATGAAGATCATGGTGCTACTTTGAAGCACAAGTGTGGTAAAAGGATAGTAACACTGTCCCTTCTCTCTTTTTCTCTCATTTTTTTGTTTGGGCCTTCTCTTTTTTTGGCCTCTTTTTTTATTTTTTATTTTTCGTCCGGAGTCTCAACCCGACTTGTGGGAGAATCATAGTCTCCATCATACTTTCTTCACTTGGGACAATGCTCTAAAAATGATGATCATCACACTTTTTATTTTTCTTACAACTCAACAATTACAACTCGATACTTAGAACAAAATATGACTCTATATGAATGCCTCCGGCGGTGTATCGGGATATGCAATGAATCAAGAGTTAGATGGATGATAGAATTATGAATGGTGGCTTTGCCACAAATACGATGTCAACTACATGATCATGCTAGCAATATGACAATGATGGAGCGTGTCATAATGAACGGAACGGTGGAAAGTTGCATGGCAATATATCTCGGAATGGCTATGGAAATGCCATGATAGATAGGTATGGTGGCTGTTTTGAGGAAGGTATATGGTTGGTGTATGATACCGGCGAAAAGTGCGCGGTATTAGAGAGGCTAGCAATGGTGGAAGGAAGGAAAGTGCGTATAATCCATGGAATCAACTAGTCATAAAGAACTCATATACTTATTGCAAAAATCTAGAAGTTATTAGAGCAAAGTATTACGCGCATGCTCCTAGGGGGATAGATTGGTAGGAAAAGACCATCGCTCGTCCCCGATCGCCACACATAAGGAGGTCAATCAATAAATAAATCATGCTCCGACTTCATCACATAACGGTTCACCATACGTGCATGCTACGAGAATCACAAACTTTAACACAAGCATTTCTCAAATTCACAACTACTCAACTAGCATGACTCTAATATCACAATCCTCATATCTTAAAACAATTATCAAGCATCAATTTTTTTCTTAGTATTCAACGCACTCAAAAGAAAGTTTTACAAATCTTGAATACCAAGTATATTATTATTAAGCAAATTACCATGCTATTAAGACTCTCAAAATAATCTAAGTGAAGCATGAGAGATCAATAGTTTCTATAAAACAAATCCACCACCGTGCTCTAAAAGATATAAGTGAAGCACTAGAGCAAAATTATATAACTCAAAAGATGTAAGTGAAGCATATAGAGTATTCTATCAAATTCCAAATTATGTATGGCTCTCTCAAAAGGTGTGTACAGCAAGGATGATTGTGGTAAATGAACAAGAAAAGACTCAAATTATAAAAGACGCTCCAAGAAAAACACATATCATGTGGTGAATAAAAATATAGCTCCAAGTAAAGTTACCGATAGAAGTAGACGAAAGAGGGGATGCCTTCCGGGGCATCCCCAAGCTTTGGCTGTTAGGTGTCCTTAGATTATCTTGGGGGTACCATGGGCATCCCCAATCTTAGGCTCTTGCCACTCCTTGTTCCATAGTCCATCAAATCTTTACCCAAAACTTGAAAACTTCACAACACAAAACTTAAAGTAGAAAACCCGTGAGCTCCGTTTGCGAAAGAAAACAAAAGACCACTTAAAGGTACTGTAATGAACTCATTATTTATTTATATGGATGTTAAACCTACTGTATTACAACTTCTCTATGGATTATAAACTATTTTACTAGCCATAGATTCATCAAAATAAGCAAACAACACACCAAAAACAGAATCTGTCAAAAACAGAACAGTCTGTGGTAATCTGTAGCTAGCGCAAGATCTGGAACCCCAAAAATTGTAAAATAAATTGATGGACGTGAGGAATTTATCTATTAATCATATGCAAAAAGAATTAACTAAATATCACTCTCCAAATAAAAATTACAGCAGTTCTCGTGAGCACTAAAGTTTCTGTGTTTTACAGCAAGTTCAACAAGACTTTCCCCAAGTCTTCCCAACGGTTCTACTTGGCACAAGCACTAATTAAACACAAAAAACACAACCAAAACAGAGGCTAAATAAATTATTTATTACTAAACAGGAGCAAAGATCAAGGAATAAAATAAAATTGGGTTGCCTCCCAACAAGCGCTATCGTTTAGCGCCCCTAGCTAGGCATAACAAGCAAGAATAGATCTAGGTATTGCCATCTTTGGTAGGCAATCCATAAGTGGCTCTCATAATAGATTAATAAGGTAATTTAATTTTATTTCTAGGAAAGTGTTCCATGCCCTTTTTAATGGAAATGGAAATATAATATTCCCTTCCTTCATATCAATAATTGCACCAACAGTTCTAAGGAAAGGTCTACCGAGAATAATAGGGCATGAAGGATTGCAATCTATATCAAGAACGATAAAATCCACGGGCACATAATTCCTATTTGCAACAATAATAACTTCATTAATTCTTCCCATAGGTTTCTTAATATTGGAATCCGCAAGATGCAAGTTTAGAGAGCAATCATCAAAATTACGGAAATCTAGCAAATCACACAAAGTTTTGGGAATAGTAGAGACACTAGCACCCAAATCACACAAAGCACAAAACTCATAATTTTTTATTTTAATTTTAATAGTAGGTTCCCACTCATCATAAAGTTTTCTAGGGATAGAAACTTCCAATTCAAGTTTTTCTTCATAAGATTGCATCAAGGCATCAAAGATATGTTTAGTAAACACTTTATTTTGACTATAAGCGTGAGGAGATTTTAGAACGGATTGCAACAAGGAAATACAATCAATCAAAGAGCAATTTTTATAGTTAAATTCCTTGAAATCCATAATAGTGGGTTTAGCGACATCTAGGGTTTTAATTTCTTCAATCCCACTTTTATCAAATTTAGCATCAAGATCAAAAGATTCAGAATTATTTGAATGCCTTCTAGGTAAAGGTGGATCATATTCAGTCCCATCATTACCAAGATTAATATTTCAAAACAAAGATTTAAAGGGGACACATCAATAACTTTTAGATCTTCATCATTATTTTCATAGGAACTAGAAGAACACACTTTTATAAAGGCATCTTTCCTAGCACGCATCCTAGCGGTTCTTTCTTTGCACTCATCAATGGAAATTCTCATGGCTTTGAGAGACTCATTGATATCATGCTTAGGTGGAATAGATCTAATTTTCAAATAATCAACATCAAGAGCAATTCTATAAACGTTCCTAGCCAAATCATTATTTTTAAGCAATTTTTCTTCAATCATAGCATTACAATTCTTTTGTGAAGAAATAAATTATTTAATATTAGATTCAAAATCAGAGGGCATATTATTGTAATTTCCATAAGAATTTTTGTAGGAATTACCATAATTATTAGAGGGATTACTAGGAAAGGCCTAGGATTGAAATTTCCTCTATACGCGTTATTACCAAAATTGTTCCTACCAATAAAATTCACATCCATAGATTCAATATTATTCTCAATCAAAGTAGACAAGGGCACATCATTAGGATCATAAGAAACACTCTTATTAGCAAATAATTTCATATGTTCATCCATCTTTCCACTCAAAACATTAATTTCTTCTATGACATGCACCTTTTTAGTAGATCTTTCAGTATGCCATTGAGAATAATTAACCATAATATTATCTAGGAGTTTAGTAGCTTCTACTAAAGTGATTCCCATAAAAGTGCCTCCCGCGGCTGAATCTAAAAGATTTCTAGAAGCAAAATTCAATCCGGCATAAAAATTCTGAACAATCATCCACAAATTTAAACCATGAGTAGGGCAATTACGTATCATTAGTTTCATTCTATCCCAAGCTTGTGCAACATGTTCATGATCAAGTTTCTTAAAATTCATAATATCATTTCTAAGGGAGATGATCTTAACGGGAGGAAAATACTTAGAGATAAAAGCATCTTTGCACTTGTTCCATGAATCAATACTACTTTTAGGCAAAGATGAAAACCAAGCTTTAGCATGATCTCTAAGCGAAAAAGGAAATAGCTTCAATTTAACAATATCATTATCGACATCTTTCTTCTTTTGCATGTCACACAAATCAACGAAGCTATTAAGATGGGTAGCGGCATCTTCACTAGGAAGGCCGGAGAACGGATCTTTCATGACAACATTCAACAAAGCAGTATTAATTTCACAAGATTCAGCATTGGTAAGAGGAGCAATTGGAGTGCTAAGGAAATCATTATTATTGGTATTGGTGAAGTCACACAATTTAGTATTATCTTGAGCCATCGCGACAAACAAGCAAAGTAACACACAAGCAAACAAAAGGCAAACGGGCAAAAAGAGTATAACGCCCTCGATGCGGCTATATCTCCCACGTGTCGAGGCACGACTTAGAGGCATAACCGCATTGAAAGCAATGTCGCAAGTTAGGCAATCTTCACAACATCCCATGTAATATATATATATATAATAAAAGGGGAGATACATAGTTGGCTTACACTCGCCATGTCAATCAAAGTACATAAATAGCATTACATCAACCAAACACTCATGGCCCGACTACGGCGCCAAAATAAAAGATAAACCCAACATGTGACACGGTCCCGATCGCCCCAACTGGGCACCACTACTGATCGTCAGGGAAAGACACATAGTAACAGCGTGAGTCCTCGTCGAACTCCCACTTGAGCTCAAGCGCGTCTTCTAGAACGGAGTCATCAGGCCCTGCATCTGGTTTGGAAGTAATCTGTGAGCCACAGGGACTCAGCAATCTCGCACCCTCACAATCAAGACTATTTAAGCTTATAGGTAAGGCAAGGTAAATATGTGGAGCTGTAGCAAGCGACTAGCATATATGGTGGACAACCTGTTCACAAAAGAGAGCGAGAAGAGAGGGCAAAGCGCGAACGAGTAACTAGAGGGCAACCTGCGGCAAGCATTACTCCAACACCGTGTTCACTTCCCGGACTCCACCGAGAAGAGACCATCACGGTAACTCACACAGTTGATTCATTTTAATTAAGTTAAGGTTCAAGTTATCTACAACCGGACATTAACAAATTCCCATCTGCCCATAACCGCGGGCACGTCTTTCGAAAGTTCAAATCCCTGCAGGGGAGTCCCAACTTAGCCCATGACAAGCTCTCACGGTCAATGAAGGAATAGACCTTCTCCCGAGACATTCCGACCAGGCTCGGTATCCCGGTTCTACAAGACACTTCGACAAGTTAAAACAAATCCAGCAACACCACCCGATTGTGCCGACAAATCCCGATAGGAGCTGCACATATCTCGTTCTCAGGGCACACTCAGATAGGTCAAGCTACGAGTAAAACCATCTCTTGAGTTTCCCCGAGGTGGCCCCGCAGGCTGCCTGGTTCGGACCAACACTCAGAGGAGCACTGGCCCGGGGGGGGGGGGGTTAAATAAAGATGACCCTCGGGCTCCAGAAACCCAAGGGAAAAAGAGGCTAGGTGGCAAATGGTAAAACCAAGGTTGGGCATTGCTGGAAAAGCTTTAATCAAGGCGAACTATCAAGGGGTTTCCATTATCACCCAACCGCGCAAGGAACGCAAAATCCGGGAACATAACACCGATATGACGGAAACTAGGGCGGCAAGAGTGGAACAAAACACTAGGCGAGAGGCCGAGCCTTCCACCCTTTACCAAGTATATAGATGCATTAAGATAACAAGATAATATAATGATATCCCAACAAGTAAATAATGTTCCAACAAGGAACGGTCTCCAATCTTCACTTGCAACTAGCAATGCTATAAGAGGGGCTGAGCAAAGCGGTAACATAGCCAATCAACGGTTTGCTAGGACATGGTGGGTTAGAGGTTTGACATGGCAAATAGGGAGGCATGATAAGCAAGTGGTAGGCATCATAGCATAGGCATAGCAAAAGAGCGAGCATCTAGCAAAGCAAAGATAGTAGTGATTTCGAGGGTATGATCATCTTGCCTGCACGGTTGTCAGAGTTGACTGGATCCTCGAAAGCAAACTCAACGGGCTCCTCATTAGCGAACTCGTCTCCCGGCTCTACCCAAACAAGACAAAACAAGCAAACGGAACGCAATCAACCACGTGCAAAGCTCAAACAATATGATGCAAACATGATATGCTATGCGGGATGCGATATGCGATGCATATGCAAGATTTGACAGGGAATGAATGAACCTGGGCTCAACTTGGAAATCCAAGTGTGCCACTAGAAAGGTGAGATGAAATTGCTTGTAAACAATATAAAGAACTCCGGAATCTAAGTCATGGTTTGGAAATGGCAAGCAATTCAAATATGGCACCGGTCTGCGATATACAGCAAGTAGCCATCTAAATGCAACAAGATGAACATGCTACAACACTCAAACATGACAATAAAATACATGGCAGGGATCCATTCATGATTCTTAACAAAATAGGAACACTGAGCTACGGCCAATTCATCCATTAACAGGTTCAAACAAGCATGGCAAAAATGCATTTGGTAAACAGATTTCAGACTTAGTGAAATTAACACTTGTCTGGAATTTCAGATCAGGTAGCACACTTCGGAGCATGAAAACTATATGCTACAGGACCTGAACATGGCAAGGTAAAGCATGGCGTGAAGCTACTCAAAGAGCGTAACAAAAGTCCCTTAGTGACCTTGAGCGAAAAGGGATCAGAAAATACATTTGCAAGCATGTGAACATGGCAAAAACATAATCAGTTCACAGACTTGGTGAAAAACTGGAGCATGCAAATCAGATATCAAGTAGGCATGTTTACGAGCTCGATGCACTCACTACAGAGCATGTCATGACAATCTAATCATACACCCATCAAGAATACACATTATACAAGCTAGACATGGCAAGAACAATAACATAGCATGCACGGATCAACTATAACATCCTCGGCAAAATCACTAACAAGTAGACAATCTTCCCAGATTCACGAAATGACAAAAGTAGAGCTCGATTGACTCAAGCTAGGGTGCTCCATAAATGCAAACAAAGACATGGATGGATAGAGCACTACAAGATTAACAAAACATCCTTACTGATCATCCTCAAAAGAGGCACAGATTGCTAGGAAACAACATGAACATATGGCATAATGAAATAAACAGATCAAGGACTTAGTGGAATTAGTAAGTCCCCGAAATCAGCATTACGAATGCACCACTTTGCAAGCTTGTGCTAGTCACCACACACATCACAAAAATACATGGGTTTTACATCTAGAAAGATGACAAAGCATATAACAAAACACATGTAGAGCTCAGGGGCATATCATGCACACAATAATCATGGCAAAAATGACAAATATCTAATTGGAGCAACAGATCTGACAATTATCTCAAATAGCCTACTTCCAACAGCATTTCGGGCATCAAGATGAACACAAATGAAAATGATGCAATGAGATGAAATGATGTACTCTCTGAGACGAACATTTTGATATGCTATATGCCCAAAACGGAGTTACGGATGCAAAGATACGACGCGATGAACATAGCAAAATAATTAGGGTTTCGGGCAAAAAGTGAACCGAGGCAAATCCCAGATCTAGATCCAGCCGGGCGCGGGTTACGAGTATCGCCGGGAATACTGTTCACCGGGGGCGGGGACGGCGCCGGAGCTCGGGGGAGGCAGCATGGAGCTCGCCGGAGTCGGTGGCCGAGGTCGCCGAACTTGGGCGCGGACGTCGAGGAGGCGGGTGCGGCGGCTCCGGTGGCGCAGGCAGCGCCGACGGAGGTTGGTGGCGGCGGCGGAGGTCGCCGGTGGCGCTGGCGGCGGGGCACCCGGGCGGCGGGGCGCGGCGCAATGGGCTCCGAGGGCCCGCGTTGGGCTCGGCGGGCCTCAGAGGCGGCGGCGGTGGAGGTTGCCACGTGGCGGCGGTGGGGGCGAAATGGACATGTCCATCGGTGGCGGTTTTGTCCGGTGGCGCGCGATGATGATTTTCTAGGGTTAGGAAGGAGGGGATCCGGAATTTTGAGGAGGGGGTCTATATATAGAGGTAGAGAGAGCCAGGAGTGTCCAAATGAGGTGCGGTTTTCGGCCACGCAATCGTGATCGAATGCTCTAGATGATGGAGAGGGTTTTGGTAGGTTTTGGGCCAACTTGGAGGGGTGTTGGGCTGCAACACACACGAGGCCTTTCCGGTCCCTCGGTTAACCGTTGGAGCATCAAACGAAGTCCAAATGGTACGAAACTTGACAGGCGGCCTACTGGTAGTAAACCAAGGCCGCTTGGCAAGTCTCGGTCCAATCCGGAAATGTTTAATCCCCACACACGAAAGAAAGGTAGAAATGACCACCGGAGGAGAACGGATCGCCGGAATGTAAAACGGACAACGGGGAAAATGCTCGAATGCATGAGACGAACACGTATGCAAATGCAATGCACATGATGACATGATATGAGATGCATGACAACGACAACAGCACACAGAGACAAAGACCCGAACCCGAGAAAATAAAATAACTTAACGCCGGAAACGGCAAGAGTTGGATTACATATTAGGTAAAACATATCCGGGGTGTTACAAAGAGGCAAATAGAGAAGAGAGGGGGGTGGAGAGAGAGAGAGAGGGCGAATAAAACGGCAAGGGTGAATTGGGGGGGAGAGGAAAACGAGATGCAAATGGCAAATAATGTAATGTGGGAGATAGGGATTGTGATGGGTACTTGGTATGTTGACTTTTGCGCAGACTCCCCGGCAACGGCGCCAGAAATTCTTCTTGCTACCTCTTGAGCACTGCGTTGGATTTCCCCGAAGAGGAAGGGCTGATGCAGCAAAGTAGCGTAAGTATTTCCCTCAGTTTTTGAGAACCAAGGTATCAATCCAGTAGGAGGCTACGCTCGACTCCCTTGTACCTACACTAAAACAATAGCTCAACGCAACCAACGCGCTTAGGGGTTGTCAATCCCTTCACGGTCACTTACGAAAGTGAGATCTGATAGAGATGATAAATAATATTTTTTTGGTATTTTTGGTATAGAGATGCAAAGTAAAAGCAAAGCAATAATAAAGTTATGGAGATTGATATGATGAGAAAGAGACCCGGGGGCCATAGGTTTCACTAGTGGCTTCTCTCAAGAGCATAAATATTCTATGGTGGGTGAACAAGTTACTGTTGAGCAATTGACAGAATTGAGCATAGTTATGAGAATATCTAGGTATGATCATGTATATAGGCATCACGTCTGAGACAAGTAGACCAAAACAATTCTGCATCTATTACTATTACTCCACTCATCGACCGCTATCCAGCATGCATCTAGAGTATTAAGTTAAAAACAGAGTAGCGCCTTAAGCAAGATGACATGATGCAGATGGATAGTTTCATGCAATATGATAAAACCCCATCTTGTTATCCTCGATGGCAATGATACAATACGGGACTTGTTGCCCCTTCTGTCACTGGGAAAGGACACCGCAAGATCGAACCCGAAGCTAAGCACTTCTCCCATGGCAAGAACAACCAATCTAGTAGGCCAAACCAAACTCATAATTCGAAGAGACTTGCAAAGATAACCAATCATACATAAAAGAATTCAGAGAACATTCAAATATTATTCATAGATAGACTGGATCATAAACCCACAATTCATCGGTCTCAACAAACACACCGCAAAAATAAGATTACATCGAATAGATCTCCACGAGAGAGGGGGAGAACATTGTATTGAGATCGAAAAAGAAAGAAGAAGCCATCTAGCTACTAGCTATGGACCCGTAGGTCTGAAGTAAACTACTCACACTTCATTGGACAGGCTTGGATGATGATGTAGAAGTCCTCCGTGATCGATGCCCCCTCCGGCGGAGCTCCGGAACAGGCCCCAAGATGGGATCTCGTGGATACAGAAAGTTGCGACAGTGGAATTAGGTTTTTGGCTCCGTATCTGATTGTTTGGGGGTATGTGGATATATATAGGAGGAAGAAGTACGTCGGTGGAGCTTCGAGGGGCCCATGAGGCAGGGGGCGCTCCCTAGGGGGGCACCCTCAACCCTCGTGACTGCCTCGTGGCTTTCTTGACGGAGGGTCCTAGTCTCCTGGATCTTATCTGATGAGAAAATCACGTTTCCGAAAGTTTAATTCCGTTTGGACTCCGTTTGATATTCCTTTTCTTCGAAACCCTAAAACAGGCAAAAAAAAGCAATTCTGGACTGGGCCTTCGGTTAATAATTTAGTCCCAAAAATAATATAAAAGTGGATAATAAAGCGCAATAATGTCCAAAATAGTAGATAATATAGCATGGAGCAATCAAAAATTGTAGATACGTTGGAGACGTATCACTTTGCCTTTACTTTTTACTTTGTATCTCTATATCAAAAATACCAAAAATTTTATTTATCATCTCTATCAGATCTCACTTTCTTAAGTGACCGTGAAGGGATTGACAACCCCTAAGCGCGTTGGTTGCGTTGAGCTATTGTTTTTGTGTAGGTACGAGGGACTCACGCGTAGCCTCCTACTGGATTGATACTTTGGTTCTCAAAAACCGAGGGAAATACTTACGCTACTTTGCTGCATCATCCTCTCCTCTTCAGGGAAATCCAACGCATTTCTCAAGAGGTAGCAAGAAGAATTTCTGGTTTCGTTGCCGGGGAGTCTGCGCAAAAGTCAACATACCAAGTACCCATCACAATCCCTATCTCCCGCATTACATTATTTGCCATTTGCCTCTCGTTTTCCTCTCCCCCACTTCACCCTTGCCGTTTTATTCGCCCTCTCTCTCTATCCTCCCTCGCTATTTGCCTCTTTTTGCCCGTTTGCTTTTTGTTTGCTCGTGTGTTGGATTGCTTATTTGTCGCGATGGCTCAAGATAATACTAAATTGTGTGACTTCACCAATACCAACAATAATGATTTCTTTAGCACTCCGATTGCTCCTCTTACCGATGCTGAATATTGTGAAATTAATGCTGCTTTGCTGAATCTTGTCATGAAAGATCCGTTTTCTGGCCTTCCTAGTGAAGATGCCGCTACCCATCTTAATAGCTTCGTTGATTTGTGTGACATGCAAAAGAAGAAATATGTCGATAATGATATTGTTAAATTGAAGCAATTTCCTTTTTTGCTTAGAGATCATGCTAAAGCTTGGTTTTCATCTTTGCCTAAAAATAGTATTGATTCATGGAACAAGTGCAAATATGCTTTTATCTCTAAGTATTTTCCTCCCACTAAGATCATCTCTCTTAGAAACAATATTATGAATTTTAATCAACTTGATCATGAACATGTTGCACAAGCTTGGGAGAGAATGAAATTAATGATACGTAATTGCCCTACTCATGGTTTGAATTTGTGGATGATTATACAAAAAAATTATGACGGATTGAATTTTGCTTCTAGAAATCTTTTAGATTCGGCCGCGGGAGGCACTTTTATGGAAATCATTTTAGGAGATGCTACTAAACTCCTAGATAATATTATGGTTAATTATTCTCAATGGCACACTGAAAGATCCACTAATAAAAAGGTGCATGCGATAGAAGAAATTAATGTTTTGAGTGGAAAGATGGATGAACTTATGAAATTATTTGCTAAAAAGAGTGTTTCTTCTGATCCTAATGATATGCCCTTGTCTACTTTGATTGAGGATGATAATGAATCTATGTATGTGAATTTTGTTGGTAGGAACAATTTTGGTAACAACGTGTATAGAGGAAATTTCAATCCTAGGCCATATCCTAGTAATCCCTCTAATAATTATGGTAATTCCTACAACAATTCTTATGGAAATTATAATATGATGCCCTCTGATTTTTAATCTAATATTAAAGAATTTATTTCTTCGCGAAAGAATTTTAAAGCTATGATTGAAGAAAAATTGCTTAAGATTGATGATTTGGCTAGGAACGTTGATAGAATTTCTCTTGATGCCGATTCTTTAAAGCTTAGATCTATTCCTCCTAAGCATGATATCAATGAGTCTCTCAAATCCATGATAATTTCCATTGATGAGTGCAAGGAAAGAACCGCTAGGACGCGTGCTATGAAAGATGCCTTCGTTAAAGCGTGTTCTTCTAGTTCCTATGAAAATAATGATGAGGATCTAAAAGTTATTGATGTGTCCCCTATTAAATCTTTGTTTTGCAATATTAATCTTGATAATGATGGGACTGAATATGATCCACCTTTACCTAGAATGTGTTCTAAAAATTCGAAGTATTTAGATCTTGATGGTGAAATTGATAAAAGTGGGATTAAAAGAAATAAAACCCTAGATGATGCTAAACCCACTATATTGTATTTCAACGAATTTAATTATGAAAATTGCTCTTTAATTGATTGTATTTCCTTGTTGAAATCCGTGCTAAATTCTCCTCATGCTTATAGTCAAAATAAACCCTTTATTGAACATATCATTGATGCCTTGATGCAGTCTTATGAAGAAAAACTTGAGTTGAAAGTTTCTATCCCTAGAAAACTTTATGATGAGTGGGAACCTACTATTAAAATTAAAATTAAATATTATGAGTTTTATGCTTTGTGTGATTTGGGTGCTAGTGTCTCTACTATTCCCAAAACTTTGTGTGATTTGCTAGATTTCCGTAATTTTGATGATTGCTCTCTAAACTTGCATCTTGCGAATTCCACTATTAAGAATCCTATGGGAAGATTTAGTGATGTTCTTATTGTTCCAAATAGGAATTATGTGCCTGTAGATTTTATCGTTCTTGATATATATTGCAATCCTTCTTGCCCTGTTATTCTCGGTAGACCTTTCCTTAGAACGGTTGGTGCAATTATTGATATGAAGGAAGGGAATATTAGATTTCAATTTCCATTAAAAAAGGGCATGGAACACTTCCCTAGAAAGAAAATAAAATTACCATATGAATCTATCATGAGAGCAACTTATGGATTGCCTACCAAAGATGGCAATACCTAGATCTATCCTTGCTTGTTATGCCTAGCTAGGGGCGTTAAACGATAGCGCTTGTTGGGAGGCAACCCAATTTTATTTTTATTCCTTGATTTTTTCTCCTGTTTAGTAATAAATAATTTATCTAGCCTCTGTTTTGGTTATGTTTTTTGTGTTTAATTAGTGTTTGTGCCAAGTAGAACCGTTGGGAAGACTTGGGGAAAGTCTTGTTGAACTTGCTGTAAAGAAAACAGAAACTTCAGCGCTCACGAGAACTGCTGTCATTTTTACTTGGAAGCGCTATTTAGTTAATTATTTTTGCATATGATTAATAGATAAATTCCTCACGTCCAGCAATTTATTTTAGAATTTTTGGGGTTCCAGATCTTGCGCTAGCTACAGATTACTACAGACTGTTCTGCTTTTGCTAGATTCTGTTTTTCATGTGTTGTTTGCTTATTTTGATGAATCTATGGCTAGTAAAATAGTTTATTAACCATAGAGAAGTTGGAATACAGTAGGTTTAACACAAATATAAATAAAGAATGAGTTAATTACAGTACCTTGAAGTGGTCTTTTGTTTTCTTTCGCTAACGGAGCTCACGAGATTTTCTACTTTAATTCTTGTGTTGTGAAGTTTTCAAGTTTTGGGTAAAGATTTGATGGATTATGGAACAAGGAGTGGCCAGAGCCTAAACTTGGGATGCCCATGGCACCCCCAAGATAATCTAAGGACACCTAACAACCAAATCTTGGGGATGCCCCGGAAGGCATCCCCCCTTTCGTCTACTTCTATCGGTAACTTTACTTGGAGCTATATTATTATTCACCACATGATATGTGTTTTGCTTGGAGCCTATTTTATGATTTGAGTCTTTGCTTGTTAGTCTACCACAATCATCCTTGCTTTACACACCTTTTGAGAGAGCCATAGATGATTTGGAATTTGATAGAATACTCTATGTGCTTCACTTATATCTTTTGAGCTTTATAGTTTTGCTCTAGTGCTTCACTTATATCTTTTGAGCTTTATAGTTTTGCTCTAGTGCTTCACTTATATCTTTTAGAGCACGGTGGTGGATTTGTTTTATAGAAACTATTGATCTCTCATGCTTCACTTAGATTATTTTGAGAGTCTTAATAGCATGGCAATTTGCTTAAAATCCTAATATGCTTGGTATGCAAGATTAACAATAAAACTTTCTTATGAGTGTGTTGAATACTAAGAAAAGTTTGATGCTTGATGATTGTTTTGAGATATGGAGGTAATAATATCAAAGTCATGCTAGTTGAGTAGTTGTGAAATTGAGAAATACTTGTGTTGAAGTTTGCAAGTCCCGTAGCATGCACGTATGGTAAACGTTATGCAACAAATTTGAAACATGAGGTGTTATTTGATTGTCCTCCTTATGAGTGGCGGTCGGGGATGAGCGATGGTATTTTCCTACCAATCTACCCCCCTAGGAGCATGCACGTAGTACCGATGTTTTTGATGACTTGTATATTTTTGCAATAAGTATGTGAGTTCGTTATGACTAATGTTGAGTCCATGGATTATACGCACTCTCACCCTTCCATCCTTGCTAGCCTCTTCGGTATCGTGCATTGCCCTTTCTCACATCGAGAGTTGGCGCAAACTTCGCCAGTGCATCCAAACCCCGTGATATGATACACTCTTTCACACATAAACCTCCTTATATCTTCCTCAAAACAGCCACCATACCTACCTATTATGGCATTTCCATAGCCATTCCGAGATATATTGCCATGCAACTTTCCATCATCCCGTTCATCATGACACATTCATCATTGTCATATTGCTTAGCATGATCATGTAGTTGACATAGTATTTGTGGCAAAGCCACCGTTCATAATTCTTTCATACATGTCACTCTTGGTTCATTGCATATCCCGGTACACCGCCGGAGGCATTCATATAGAGTCTCTTTGTTCTAGTATCGAGTTGTAATCATTGAGTTGTAAATAAATAGAAGTGTGATGATCATTATTATTAGAGCATTATCCCAAGTGAGGAATAAAAAAAGGCCATAAAAAAGAGAAGGCCCAAAAAAAAGAGAAAGGCCATAAAAAAGAAAAGGCCCAAAAAATGAGAGAAAAAGAGAGAAGGGACAATGTTACTATCCTTTTACCACACTTGTGATTCAAAGTAGCACCATGATCTTCATAGTAGAGAGTCTCTCATGTTATCACTTTCATATACTAGTGTGAATTTTTCATTATAGAACTTGGCTTGTATATTCCAACAATGGGCCTCCTCAAGTGCCCTAGGTCTTTGTGAGCAAGCAAGTTGGATGCACACCCACTAGTTTCTTTTGTTGAGCTTTCATACATTTATAGCTCTAGTGCATCCGTTGCATGGCAATCCCTACTCCTTGCATTAACATCAATCGGTGGGCATCTCCATAGCCCATTGATTAGCCTCGTTGATATGAGACTTTCTCCCTTTTTCTCTTCTCCACATAACCCCCTCATTATATTCTATTCCACCCATAGTGCTATGTCCATGGTTCGCGCTCATATATTGCGTGAAACTTAATAGGTTTGAGATTACTAAAGTATGAAACAATTGCTTGGCTTGTCATCGGGGTTGTGCATGATGAGAGCATTCTTGTGTGACGAAAATGAAACATGACTAAACTATATGATTTTGTAGGGATGAACTTTCTTTGGCCATGTTATTTTGAGAAGACATAATTGCTTGGTTAGTATGCTTGAAGTATTATCATTTTTATGTCAATATGAACTTTTGTCTTGAATCTTTCGGATCTGAATATTCATACCACAATTAAGAAGAATTACATTAAAATTATGCCAAGTAGCACTCCGCATAAAAAATTCTCTTTTTATCATTTACCTACTCAAGGACGAGCAGGAATTAAGCTTGGGGGTGCTTGATACGTCTCCAGCGTATCTATAATTTTTGATTGCTCCATGCTATATTATCTACTGTTTTGGACTATATTGGGCTTTATTTTCCACTTTTATATTATTTTTGGGACTAACCTATTAACCGGAGGCCCAGCACAGAATTGCTGTTTTTGCCTATTTCAGTGTTTCGGAGAAACAGAATATCAACCGGAGTCCAAACGGAATGAAACCTTCGGAAACGTGATTTTCTCATCAGATAAGATCCAGGAGACTTGGACCCTCTGTCAAGAAAGCCATGAGGCGGTCACGAGGGTGGAGGGCGCGCCCCCTGCCTCGTGGGCCCCTCGAAGCTCCACCGACGTACTTCTTCCTCCTATATATACCTACGTACCCCCAAACGATCGGGGACGGAGCCAAAAACCTAATTCCACCGCCGCAACTTTCTGTATCCACGAGATCCCATCTTGGGGCCTGTTCGGGAGCTCCGCCGGAAGGGGCATCAATCACGTAGGGCTTCTACATCATTATCCAAGCCCCTCCGATGAAGTGTGAGTAGTTTACTTCAGACCTACAGGTCCATAGTTAGAAGCTAGATGGCTTCTTATCTCTTTTTGCATCTCAATACAATGTGCTCCCCCTCTCTTGTGGAGATCTATTCGATGTAATCTTCTTTTTGCGGTGTATTTGTTGAGACCGATGAATCGTGGGTTTATGATCAAGTCTATCTATGAATAATATTTGAATCTTCTCTGAATTCTTTTATGTATGATTGGTTATCTTTGCAAGTCTCTTCGAATTATCAGTTTGGTTTGGCCTACTAGATTGGTTGTTCTTGCCATGGGAGAAGTGCTTATCTTTTGGTTCGATCTTGCGGTGTCCTTTCCCAGTGACAGAAGGGGCAGCAAGGCACGTATTATATTGTTGCCATCAAGGATAACAAGATGGGTTTTTTATCATATTGCATGAAACTATCCCTCTACATCATGTCATCTTG
This sequence comes from Triticum aestivum, assembly GCF_018294505.1. NCBI lineage: Eukaryota > Viridiplantae > Streptophyta > Magnoliopsida > Poales > Poaceae > Triticum > Triticum aestivum. Next base: position 400,112,340 of record NC_057800.1, on the reverse strand, counting down.
CTTAAGGCGTTACTCTGTTTTTAACTTAATACTCTAGATGCATGCTGGATAGCGGTCGATGACTGGAGTAATAGTAGTAGATGCAGGCCGGAGTCGGTCTACTTGTCTCGGACGTGATGCCTATTTACATGATCATACCTAGATATTCTCATAACTATGCTCAATTCTGCCAATTGCTCAACAGTAATTTGTTCACCCACCGTAGAATACTTATGCTCTTGAGAGAAGCCACTAGTGAAACCTATGGCCCCGGGTGTCTTTCTCATCATATCAATCTCCATCACTTTAATATTGCTTTGCTTTTACTTTGCTTTTACTTTTTACTTTGCATCTCTATAGCAAAAATACCAAAAAATATTATTCATCATCTCTATCAGGTCTCACGCTCGTAAGTGACCGTGAAGGGATTGACAACCCCTAAGCGCGTTGGTTGCGTTGAGCTATTGTTTTTGTGTAGGTACGAGGGACTCGTGCGTAGCCTTCTACTGGATTGATACCTTTGTTCTCAAAAACTGAGGGAAATACTTATGCTAATTTGCTGCATCATCCTCTCCTCTTCGGAGAAATCCAACGCAGTGCTCAAGAGGTAGCACGGGTATTCTATTGATTCACTTGATGTATGTTTTGGTGATCAACTTGCGGGTTCTGTGACCTCGGGAATCTATGCATAGGGGTTGGCACACGTTTTGGTCTTGAATCTCTGGTAGAAACTTTGGGGCACTCTTTGAAGTTCTTTGTGTTGGTTTGAATAGATGAATATAAGATTGTGTGATGCATATCATATAACCATTCCCGAGGATACTTGTGGTGACATTGGAGTATCTAGGTGACATTAGGGTTTTGGTTGATTTGTGTCTTAAGGTGTTATTTTACTATGAACTCTAGGGTTGTTCGTGGCACTTATAGGAATAGCCCAATGGATTGATCAGAAAGAATAACTTTGAGGTGGTTTCGTACGCTACAATAATCTCTTCATTTGTTCTCCGCTATTAGTGAATTGGAGTGACTCTTTGTTGCATGTTTAGGGATTATTATATGACCTAATTATGCTATCCTTGTTGAGAGAACTTGCACTAGTGAAATTATGAACCCTAGGCCTTGTTTCGAAGCATTGCAATACCGTTTGTGCTCACTTTTATCATTAGTTACCTTGCTGTTTTTATATTTTTAGATTACAAAAACCTATATCTACCATCCATATTGCACTTGTATCACCATCTCTTCGCCGAACTAGTGCACCTATACAATTTACCATTGTATTAGGTGTGTTGGGGACACAAGACACTCTTTGTTATTTGGTTGCAGGGTTGTTAGAGAGAGACCATCTTCATCCTATGCCTCCCACGGATTGATAAACCTTAGGTCATCCACTTGAGGGAAATTTGCTACTGTCCTACAAACCTCCGCACTTGGAGGCCCGACAACGTCTACAAGAAGATGGTTGTGTAGTAGACATCAACCAGCAGGACAGGGTGGTGCAGCAAAGTAGCGTAAGTATTTCCCTCTGTTTTTGAGAACCAAGGTATCAATCCAGTAGGAGGCTACGCGCCAGTCCCTCGCACCAACACAAAACAAATAAATCCTCGCAACCAACGCGATAAGGGGTTGTCAGTCCCTACACGATCACTTACGAGAGTGAGATCTGATAGATATGATAAGATACTATTTTTGGTATTTTTATGATAAAGATGCAAAGTAAAATAAAATCAATGAAAATAACTAAGTATTGGAAGATTTAATATGTTGAAGATAGACCCGGGGGCAATAGGTTTCACTAGTGGCTTCTCTCAAGAGCATAAGTATTTTACGGTGGGTGAACAAATTACTGTTGAGCAGTTCACAGAATTGAGCACAGTTTTGAGAATATCTAGGTATGATCATGTATATAGGCATCACGTGCGAGACAAGTAGACCGACTCCTGCATGCATCTACTACTATTACTCCACACATCGACCGCTACCCAGCATGCATCTAGAGTATTAAGTTCATAAGAACAGAGGAACGCCTTAAGCAAGATGACATGATGTAGAGGGATAAACTCATGCAATATGATGAAAACCCCATCTTGTTACCCTCGATGGCAACAATACAATACGTGCCTTGCTGCCCCTACTGTCACTGGGAAAGGACACCGCAAGATTGACCCCAAAGCTAAGCACTTCTCCCATTGCACGAAAGATCAATCTAGTAGGCCAAACCAAACTGATAATTCGAAGAGACTTGCAAAGATAACCAATCATACATAAAAGAATTTAGAGAAGATTCAAATATTATTCATAGATAAACTTGATCATAAACCCATAATTCATCAGACTCAACAAACACACCACAAAAGAAGATTACATCGAATAGATCTCCACAAGAGAGGGGGAGAACTTTGTATTGAGATCCAAAAAGAGAGAAGAAGCCATGTAGCTAATAACTATGGACCCGAAGGTCTGAGGTAAACTACTCACACTTCATCCGAGAGGCTATGGTGTTGATGTAGAAGCCCTCCGTGATTGATGCCCCCTCCGGCGGAGCTCTGAAACAGGCCCCAAGATGGGATCTCATGGATACAGAAAGTTACGGCAGTGGAATTAGGGTTTTGGCTCCGTATCTGATCGTTTGGGGGTACGTAGGTATATATAGGAGGAAGAAGTACGTCGATGGAGCAACAGGGGGCCCACGAGGGTGAAGGGCGCGCCTAGGGGGGGGGTAGGCGCGCCCCTACCTCGTGGCCTCCCTGTTGGTTGCTTGACATAGGATCCAAGTCTCCTGGATCTTGTTCGTTCCAAAAATCACGTTCCTAAAGGTTTTATTCCGTTTGGACTCCGTTTGATATTCCTTTTCTTCGAAACCCTAAAATAGGCAAAAAAAACAGCAATTCTGGGCTGGGCCTCCGGTTAATAGGTTAGTCCCAATAATAATATAAAAGTGAATAATAAAGCCCAATAATGTCTAGAACAGAAGATAATATAGCATGGAGCAATCAAAAATTATAGATACGTTGGAGACGTATCAAGCATCCCCAAGCTTAATTCCTGCTCGTCCTCGAGTAGGTAAATGATAAAAACATAATTTTTGATGTGGAATACTACTTGGCATATTTTCAATGTAATTCTTCTTAATTGTGGTATGAATATTCAGATCCGAAGGATTCAAGACAAAAGTTTAATATTGACATAAAAATAATAATACTTCTACCATACTAACTAAGCAATTATGTCTTCTCAAAATAACATGGCCAAAGAAAGTTATCCCTACAAAATCATATAGTCTGGCTATGCTCTATATTCACCACACAAAGTATTTAAATCATGCACAACCCCGATGACAAGCCAAGCAATTGTTTCATACTTTTGGTGTTCTCAAACCTTTTCCATCTTCACGCAATACATGAGCGTGAGCCATGGACATAGCACTTTAGGTGGAATAGAGTGGTGGTTGTGGAAAAGACAAAAAGGGAGAAGATAGTCTCACATCAACTAGGCGTATCAACGGGCTATGGAGATGCCCATCAATAGATATCAATGTGAGTGAGTAGGGATTGCCATGCAACGGATGCACTAGAGCTATAAGTATATGAAAGCTCAAAAAGAAACTAAGTGGGTGTGCATCCAACTTGCTTGCTCACGAAGACCTAGGGCATTTTGAGGAAGCCCATTATTGGAATATGCAAGCCAAGTTCTATAATGAAAAATTCCCACTAGTATATGAAAGTGATAACAAAGGAGACTCTCTAATATGAAGATCATGGTGCTACTTTGAAGCACAAGTGTGGTAAAATGATAGTAGCATTGTCCCTTCTCTCTTTTTCTCTCATTTTTTTATTTGGGCCTTTTCTCTTTTTTTATTTTTATTTTTATTTTTCGTCCGGAGTCTCATCCCGACTTGTGGGAAATTCATAGTCTACATCATCCTTTCCTCACTGGGACAATGCTCTAATAATGATGATCATCACACTTTTATTTTCTTACAACTCAAGAATTACAACTCGATACTTAGAACAAGATATGGCTCTATATGAATGCCTCCGTCGGTGTACCGGGATATGCAATGACTCATGAGTGACATGTATGAAAGAATTATGAACAGTGGCTTTGCCACAAATACAATGTCAACTACATGATCATGCAAAGCAATATGACAATGATGGAGCGTGTCATAGTAAATAGAACGGTGGAAAGTTGCATGGCAATATATCTCGGAATGGCTATGGAAATGCCATGATAGGTAGGTATGGTGGCTGTTTTGAGGAAGGTATATGGTGGGTGTATGATACCGGCGAAAGGTGCGCGGTATTAGAGAGGCTAGCAATGGTGGAAGGGTGAGAGTGCGTATAATCCATGGACTCAACATTAGTCATAAAGAACTCATATACTTATTGCAAAAATCAACCAAGTTATCATAGCAAAGTACTACACGCATGCTCCTAGGGGGATAGATTGGTAGGAAAAGACCATCGCTCGTCCCCGACCGCCACTCATAAGGAAGACAATCAATAAATAAATCTTGCTCCGACTTCATCACATAACGGTTCACCATACGTGCATGCTAAGGGAATCACAAAGTTTAACACTAGTATTTCTCAAATTCACAACTACTCAACTAGCATGACTCTAATATCACCACCTCCACATCTCAAAACAATTATCAAGTATGAAACTTCACTTAGTATTCAACACACTCATAAGAGAATTTTATTATTAATCTTGTATACCTAGCATATGAGGATTATTTAAGCAATTTACCATGCTATTTAAGACTCTCAAAATAATCTAAGCGAAGCATGAGAGATCAAAAGTTTCTATAAAACAAATCCACCACCGCGCTCTAAAATCTATAAGTGAAGCATTAGAGCAAAACTATATAACTCAAAAGATATAAGTGAAGCACATAGAGTATTCTAATAATTTCTGAATCATGTGTGTCTCTATCAAAAGGTGTGTACAGAAAAGATGACTGTGGTAAACTAAAAAGTAAATACTCAAATCATACAAGACGCTCCAAGCAAAACACATATCATGTGGTGAATAAAAATATAGCTCCAAGTAAAGTTACCGATAGAAGTAGACGAAAGGGGGGATGCCTTCCGGGGCATCCCCAAGCTTTGGATTTTAGGTGTCCTTAGATTATCTTGGGGGTGCCATGGGCATCCCCAAGCTTAGGCTCTTGCCACTCCTTGTTCCAAAATCCATCAAATCCTCACCCAAAACTTGAAAACTTCACAACACAAAACTTAAAGTAGAAAATCTCGTGAGCTCCGTTAGCGAAAGAAAACAAAAGACCACTTCAAGGTACTGTAATGAACTCATTCTTTATTTATATTGGTGTTAAACCTACCGTATTCCAACTTCTCTATGGTTGATAAACTATTTTAATAGCCATAGATTCATCAAAATAAGCAAACAACACACGAAAAACAGAATCTTTCAAAAACAGAACAGTCTGTAGTAATCTGTAGCTAGAGCAAGATCTGGAACCCCAAAAATTCTAAAATAAATTTATGGACGTGAGGAATTTATCTATTAATCATCTTCAAAAAGAATTAACAAAATAGAACTTTGAAAATAAAAATTGCAGCAGTTCTCGTGAGCGCTAAAGTTTCTGTTTTTTACAACAAGATTAACAAGATTTTCCCCAAGTCTTCCCAATGGTTCTACTTGGAACAAACACTAATTAAACACAAAAAACACAAACGGCTAGATAAATTATTTATTACTAAACAGGAGCAAAAATCAAGGAATAAAAATAAAATTGGGTTGCCTCCCAACAAGCGCTATTGTTTAATGCCCCTAGCTAGGCATAAAAAGCAAGGATAGATTTAGGTATTACCATAATAGTAAGATAGATCATTAAAACTCATTTTATATTCTCTACGTTCGGCAGCAAGTTTTCTTTGAGGCAAGTAGAAGTAATCAAAAGGGCTAAATTTAATGGGACAAAAGTTCCCAATATCAACTTTGGGAGGTATAGGTTCCTCCTTTGGCCCTTTGTATTGCACAACCAATTCATCATTATAAGAATTCTTTTGACAGAACTTTGTGAGCCTATACTCAAGAGAATATCCTAGTTAATTATTTCGAATTGCCAGAAATTCTATCAACTAAAACATTGGTAGGAACCCTTTTTCTAAGATTTTCATTGAAAGCAACATAGTCTAGGGATTGAAAACGCATTATTTCTTCTTGATCAAAAATGATAGCCTCTATGGGAGGACGGCAAGCGTCCACCCTATAATGCGCAAAGATTTCTTTGGTCTCTTTTATTATGAATCTAAACTCATGAGCCAAAAAGATAGTAGCGGCACGCTTAACAGAAGAATGCTCAATATTAGAAAATTCTAGGAAAATCCTTTGTCTGCAACGGTGCATGTGCATGAATTGTCTTTCAAGTTCAACTACAAGCATGGCAATAGCATCCGCAAGTCTACTAGTTCTATGAAGGATAGAGCTACCCATAGAAGGTAAAGCACCGGCACAAGTAAACAAATCTTGGATAACTCCTTTTCCAATAATATTACCACTACCAATACTGAATTTTTTTGTATGTAAGATAGGAGGTTCTTCAACACGAGCATCCAAATTTTTCATGATACTATTATTGTCCATATCGACAATAATTTCCCCAATTTCAGACATAATGACAGAAAGTGCAAAAGGCAAAAAGAGGCAAATAGAGAAATAGAGGGAGGATAGAGAGAGAGAGTGAATCAAACGGCAAGGGCGAAGTGGGGGAGAGGAAAATGAGCGGCAAATGGCAAATAATGTAATGCGGGAGATAAGGGTTTGTGATGGGTACTTGGTATGTTGACTTTTGCATAGACCTCCCCGGCAACGGCGCCAGAAATCCTTCTTGCTACCTCTTGAGCACTTGCGTTGGTTTTCCCTTGAAGAGGAAAGGGTGGTGCAGCAAAGTAGCGTAAGTATTTCCCTCAGTTTTTGCGAACCAAGGTATCAATCCAGTAGGAGGCTACGCGCCAGTCCCTTGCACCTACACAAAACAAATAAATCCTTGCAACCAACGCGATAAGGGGTTGTCAATCCCTACATGGTCACTTACGAGAGTGAGATCTGATAGATATGATAAGATAATATTTTTGGTATTTTTATGTCAGGACCCCGATTCCAAGTCACATCGATCTAGCCGGTAACACCTCATATCACTTTGCGGCCTCACGCATGGTATCCCACGGGTGTCGCCTTACCATGGCCCGGGACCGTTTGCGCCTTTTGGCTCACGTATATGATAGTGTCGCTAGCATCCATATGACAGAGAACCCGGGCCGACATGGCTAGTCGTGAACCCAAAGCGGTACAGACCTATGGAGACAGGCATACATGAATCACATCGAACATGTCGGTCATCAGCGAGTGATTCTGGGCTGTAGCACTGGGCTAACAGGACTCCGGTGAATTGGGCTGTAGCAGGCTAGGCAGGACTCCGGATATCACTGCGTGACATTTCCCCGAAGGAACAGACATAGGAACGAAGTGAAACACATGCCGGCCAGTCAAGTGTCCTGAACAGTAGTGCTGGGCTAGCAGGACTCCGGTGAACCGGGCTGTAACGGACTACTATGGCTCGAGGAACACTAGACTACATTTCCCCATAAGAAAGGCTGCCAAGGATAAACAACTAGATTTGTCGGATCCCACTCATACCAAGCATTTCAATCATACACACAATATGCCCGATATGAGTACATACAACATGGCATCACAACAAAACTCTACAACTCAAGAACTTTATTTAAAGGCTCCAGAGAGCCATACATAACACGTTCATACAGATAGGGGTCACATGACCCGACACTCAAGTCATACAATCATACAAGCACATGCGGAAGCAACTAGTCTGAGTACAGACTCTAGAAAGAAAGAAGGCTTCTCGAAGCCTGTCTATCTACATAGGGCCCTCCATGGCCAGGATCACCACCTGGGTGGCTAGTCACTCGTCGACGTCAAGGTCTACATAGAACCCATCGGAGGGGGCGGTGTTGTCGTCTGAAAACAATAATTAAGCAAACATGAGTACGAAGGTACTCAGCAAGTCTTACATCAGACCCTACTATACATGCTTATTCTCAAGAAGGTGGTGGGGTTAATGCAGCAAGCCAGCTTTGACTCTTGGCTAAGCTATCCTACGGAACTCCACTGGTAAAATAGTTTTCACACACGAGTCCACTACTCACCAATACAATACTCCACCGGGGATCCTCCCTCGTCATCCTACGAGAGGGCCATCCTCGGTACTCACACTTATCTTGAGTCTTTTAGTAGTATCCATTAACTTGTCTATGAACTGTATAGGCAACCAAGTAGTCCTTTACCGCGGACGCGGCTATTCGAATAGTTTTATACCCTGCAGGGGTGTACTTCTTCATACACGCTTTCACCACTTACCGCCGTTTACACGACATGTACTCGGCAACCTTCAAGCGGAAGCCCAGCGAGGGTGTCGGCCACGGCCTACCTAAACACTTAAGTCTCTAGTCCAGGTTTATCGCCTATCCAGGTTCCATCCGCAGGGAGTCCGGCCGAGGTTTCCACATACGGCCCCGAACGATGTGAACAGGGTCCCGAGACGCCAAACGGGCGCCGGCATACCCGGCCACGGTGTATCTACCGCAACATAGCCCACCCCTAGGGTCAGCGCTACGCACGGCCGCCAACACATAACCTACAAACACCAGAAACTATTTGCAACTCCTGGACAGAGTACTAGGGTGATTAAGAAGCCGAGAGGGTCCATTGGTTTCGGCCCAATGTACGGTAGTAACTGCATCTTAAATCACACATACAGATCTCAGTTCTTAGGGACGGCCTCAATGAAACAACCCACCATGTACTCCTACATGGCCTCTCATCGATACCTTTACCAAAACATGTTCAACACATCCCTCACATTACCGACATAAGCATTTCACTCTAGCCCATCACCCAGATGAACCAGACCTGACACAACTCTAAGCATAGCAGGCATAGCAAGGTAGGAATCACATACATGGCTCAATCAACTCCTACACATGCTAGTGGGTTTCATCTAGTTACTGTGGCAATGACAGGTCATGCAGAGGATAAGGGTTCAACTACCGTAGCACACAGCAGTTTGAAACGCGTTGTCTTAATGCAGTAAACAAGAGCAGAAGCGAGAACATGGGTTTGTATCGGAATGATCAATGGTTGCTTGCCTGATGGAGTGGTAGTGGGATACTGCCCTTCAGTTGGATACTCGTGAATATCCTCGGAGGCAGAACCTACCACGAAGAACACATCGGAACACAATCAACACATGACGATATGCAACAATATGATGCATGCTATGACATGGCAATATGAATGTGTCTTGGCCTAATGCAAGCTATAACAGAAAGGAATGAACTCATTTGAATCAAAGATTCAAATATTAGCTCATTAAACATGGCCTTAATAGTGCATTTCCTTATTCTGCTTAAACAGCAAGGTAAACTTGTTTTGTCATGCATGAAACCATTACAGATGGATAGATTGAATTTTTCTGATCATTTTTCATATATAAATCTTTGCATTTGGAGCTATGGTTGATTTCTATGATTTTTAGAAGTTTTAAACATTTTCTGGAATTTCCTGAATAAAAAAAATAAATCCAAAAAAAGCATTACTACGTCAGCATTGCGTCATGCTGACCTCAGCAGGTCAAAGGCGCCAGCCCAGGTCAAACCTGACTGGTGGGCCCACATGTGAGTGACTGATTTAATTCAAATTAATTAAAACTAAACCTAAATTAGTTAACAGACCGGCCCCACCTATCATAGACTCAGGGGGGTCTACCTGGGCCCACCTAGGGGTCAAACTGGGTCAACTCGCCGGCGGCTCGACGCCGGCGAGCCCCGAGACAGCGGCGCGGCTCGGAAAATGCCCTCCAGTGACCAAATCGACGCCGGAGACCACCCGTGCGAAGCCCAGGCTCTCGCGCATCCAATGGAGCAAGTGTGAGGAGATGGGGTGGAGCGAGCTCGCTGGAATCGAGCTCGTGGCGGCGGCCGGAGTTCGGGCGAGGTCGGTTTTGACGCTACGGTGCACGGGAGGGAGAACTGGGGGTGGCTACGGGTTCCTGGTGCTGCACTGAGCACGGTGAGGCGCTCCGTTGTGGGCATGCACGGCTGTGGCCACGGCTGCGCCATGGCCGGTGGCGAGAAGTTCTCGGCCGCGGTGGAAAATGGAGCTAGGGGACGAGCGCGAGCACGAGAGAAGAGGGGAAAGGAAGAGGAGCTCACAGCGGAGTCGGAGAGGGGGTCAGCGAGCTCGGGGAGGTCCTGGCGGTGGCGAATCGACCGGAGACGGCTCGGGTACCCGAGGTTGAAGACGAGGGTGAAGGCGGCGTTGCAGGGCCTCCGGCGAAGTGTAGCTCGGTGGGGAGGACGAGGGAGTCGAGGCGGAGCTGATGCGTCCGTCGGAGGGGCGAGGGGAGGTCTCTGGCGGCGACTACGGCGATCGGCAGCGAGGGACGCGCTCGGCCATCATGGGAGAGGATGAGGGAGATGAGGGGGAGAGTGAGCGAGGATGAGAGGGAGACGTGGGGGTCGCGTGGCACTTCAGGGCGTCTCCCGGGCGTCGGCGGAAGCAGGAGGTGGCCGGCGCATGGCCGGCGCGCGCGAGCACGCGCTCCGCGTCCTTCTGGCGTGAGGAGGACGACGACTGGCAGGGCCAGTCGGCTGGGCCGAGCCAGGTGGGCTGGGCCAGCACAGGTAAGGCCCAGGTAGCTTCCCTCTCTCTCTTTTTTTTGTTTCTGTTTTCTATTTAACTGCAACTGTTGGGCTTTAATTAAAATACTAAAACGTTTCCAAAAATCCTGAAAATAATTGTGGGCCTCTGTTTAGATTATTTCCAACAGCAAACATTTATTTCCAGAATTATTTGGGCATTTAAATTATTTTATAGCATTTAAATGCCCAAATTCAAATACTTATGATTTAATTCAATGACCTTCTATTGACCTAGAAAATGTGCACCAATTTTGCCAGAGGTTTTAACCCAAGACAAAGAGGGTGAACTTTTTAGAAGGGCATTTCAGGTTCATTGAAAATAATTTTAGTAAACCCTAGTTGTTTCCAGGGGGTGTTGGGGGTTTCTGCCTTCCCCATTTCAAATTTAAGAGAAATTTAAACATGATGCACACTCTAATGCTTGAACTAGCTAGGGTGTGACAACTCACCCCCACTCAAAAGAATCTCGTCCCGAGATTTAGGATCCTCCGGGAAGAAGGTGGGGTACTCGAGTCGAAGACGATCCTCCCTTTCCCAAGTGGCTTCTTTCTCGGAATGGTGTGACCATTGAACCTTGAGAAACTTGATATTATGACGTCGAGTGGTACGCTCGGCTTGATCAAGGATACGAACGGGATATTCCCGATATGAGAGGTTATCTTGTAGATCAAGCGTTTCGTGGTCCACTCCACGGATAGGATCCGCGAAGCAACGCCTGAGTTGTGAAACGTGGAAGACATCATGAACTCTGGAAAGATGCGGAGGTAGTTCCAATTGGTAGGCAACTTCTCCTCGTTTGGCAAGAATGCGAAAGGGTCCAATGTAACGAGGAGCCAATTTGCCTTTGATACCGAAACGATGGGTTCCCTTTAACGGAGTAACCCGAAGGTAAGCCTTCTCGTCGACTTCATAAGTCATAGGCTTATGTTTACGATCATATTGACTCTTTTGACGAGATTGGGCTGTTTTCAATTTCTCACGAATAACGCGAACCTGCTCTTCTGCTTCCTGAATCATATCCGGGCCAAAGAGTTGTCTTTCCCCGGTTTCTGACCAGTTAAGAGGCGTTCGACATTTTCGTCCATAGAGAACTTCGAAAGGAGCCTTGCCTAAGCTGGCTTGATAACTATTGTTATAAGCAAACTCCGCGAATGGAAGGCATTTCTCCCAACTCATTCCGAACGAGATGACAGAAGCTCGGAGCATATCTTCCAGAATTTGATTGACTCGTTCTACTTGACCACTTGATTGAGGATGGAAGGCGGTGCTAAAGGAGAGACGAGTTCCCATAGCATTTTGGAAACTTTCCCAAAATCGAGAGGTGAAGAGACTTCCACGGTCTGAGTTAATTTCCAATGGAACACCATGAAGAGACACTATTCGGGAGATGTATAAATCAGCTAGCTGGCTAGCGGTGATACTCTCACGAACAGGTAGAAAGTGGGCTACTTTGGAAAGACGGTCGACCACGACGAAGATGGCATTATTCACTCTCTTGGTCCTGGGAAACCCAGTGATGAAATCCATACTGATTTTATCCCATTTCCATTCAGGAATAGCCAAAGGTTGAAGGGTGCCAGCAGGCCGTTGGTGCTCTGCTTTAACACGACGACAGACGTCACAGCTAGCAATGTATTGAGCGATTTCTCTCTTCATCCTAGTCCACAAAAACCTCTGGCGTAGGTCTTGATACATTTTAGTACTACCGGGATGAATGGTGAGAGGGGATTCATGAGCTTCCTTAAGGATCAAATGGCGCAGATGTTGTTTCTTGGGAACCACCAGACGGTTCTCGAAGAAGACAGCACCTCGCTCATCCATGGAGAAACATTTAGCAACTCCGCTAGCAATGTTTTCCTTAATCCAGGATATGCCCTTATCATACCGCTTAGCGGTTATGATTTGATCTATAAGGGTAGGTTTCACCACCAGGGTGGAAAGGAATCCTCGAGGAACAATGTGAAGATTAAGCTTACGAAATTCCTCATGGAGAAGTGGTTGACTTTGTTGTAACATCGGGTTGTTACAATAGGACTTATGGCTTAGCGCATCAGCCATGACATTGGCTTTTCCCGGGGTGTAAGTTATTCCTAAGTCGTAATCCGAGATCAACTCGACCCAACGTCTTTGCCTGAGATTCAAATCTGGTTGGGTGAAGATATATTTCAAACTTTGGTGATCGATGAAGATCTCGCAACGATTACCGAGAAGGTAATGTCGCCAGGTTTTAAGTGCATGGACTACAGCTGCAAGCTCTAGATCATGTGTGGGATAATTTTCCTCATGTGGGTGTAATTGTCGTGAAGCATAGGCAATTACCTGACGATCTTGCATGAGTATGCAACCTAGTCCTTGTCGCGAGGCGTCGCAATAGATAATAAAGTCCTTGGAGAAATCTGGTGGTACCAGTACGGGAGCAGATGTCAGGCGTCTTTTCAGTTCCTGAAAACTGAACTCGCACTGTGGAGTCCACTCGAACTTTTTATCTTTCTTGAGGAGTTCAGTTAGAGGTTTAGCAACCTTGGAGAAATTCTCGACGAAGCGGCGGCAATAGCTCGCTAAGCCAAGGAAGCTCCGAACTTGCTTAACCGTCTCAGGTGGAGTCCAATCAAGGACGGCTTGAACTCGCTCGGGATTGACAGCAATACCCTTACCAGAGATTACATGGCCTAGATAGGTCACTTCTGGCAACCAAAATTCACACTTGGAGAATTTGGCGTAAAGGCGATGCTCTCGAAGTTTCATCAATACCAGCCTTAGATGTTCGGCATGTTCCTCTTCATTCTTGGAGTAGATGAGTATGTCATCGAGGTATACTACGACAAATTTGTCCAAGTACTCCATGAAAACCGAGTTCATTAACCGGGAGAAGGTGGCTGGGGCATTGGTTAAACCGAAGGACATCACGGTGTACTCGTATTGGCCATAACGAGTAACAAAGGCCGTTTTGGGAATGTCCCCGTTTCTGATTTTGATTTGATGGTAGCCCAACCTCAGATCCATCTTGGAAAAGACTGAGGATCCAGCGAGCTGATCATACAGATCGTTGATCCTGGGAAGCGGATATTTGTTCTTGATGGTGACCAAATTGACAGGTCGGTAATCCACAACCATTCGATCCGTTCCATCCTTCTTCTTAACGAAGAGGACGGGGCAAGCCCAAGGAGAGGAACTAGGACGGATGAAACCCTTTTTCAAGGACTCATCGAGTTGGTTCTTAAGCTCGGCTAGTTCTAAGGGTGCCATCTTGTAGGGTCTTCTAGAAATTGGAACGGTTCCTGGAACAAGGTCTATCACAAACTCAACATCCCTGTCAGGTGGAACACCTGGCAGTTCTTCTGGAAAGACATCCGGAAAGTCTCGGACTACCGGAACATCCTCAAGATCTGGAAGGGGGTTGGCATTTAAGGAGTAAAACTGGCGCTTGGCCACTCGAGTTAAGACATTGACTGTCTTGCCCGATGGGTGAGTAAGTTGAACGGTTCTAGTGGCACAGTCGATCTTAGCATAATGAGCTGACATCCAGTCCATACCCAAGATGATGTTTATGTCCGAGGACTTGAGAGCTATTAAGGATGCAAGGAAGACAAGTCTATCGACAAGAATTTCGTTCCCATGGCTTACTCTAGAAGTTTGCCATCTAGAGCCAGGAGTTTGAATTTCCATGGTAGAGGGCATGTCACAGAATGTCGTGTTGTGCAATCGAGCATAGTTCTCGGATATGAATGAATGAGATGCTCCAGTATCGAAAAGAACAGATGCCGGATGGCAGTTAACAAGGAGCGTACCAAGGACGACGTTGGGATCCTCATGAGCCTCCTCGGCTGAAACATAGTTGACATGGCCACGGGCAGTGGTGACCGGCTTGGCGTAGAATGTCTTTCCCGCGGGCTTACCACGGCCAACGGACTTTCCAGTCTGAATGGGGTTGTTGTTCTGGGGACACTCTCGACTATAGTGACCCGGCTCTCCACACTTAAAGCATGTCACCACATTGGGGCGTGGAGAAGCATTAGCAGCGGGGCCACCATAGGGCTTGGGCGGTGCAAATTGCTGGTTGGGACGAGGCGCCTCAAAGGATGGCCTCGGGATGAACCTGGGTGGCAGTGCCGTGCTTGGAATCCACACCCGGCGCTTCTGAGTTCCAGAGCCGGATGAAGAGCCAAAATCACGGGAGTGCTTGCGTGAAGCGTCATAATCAGTCTGGCCCGTCTCAGCACTGATGGCTTTATTGACCAACTTCTGAAAGGAGGTGCACTCATGCAGACGAAGATCGCGGCGAAGCTCAGGGCTAAGTCCCTTGCGGAACCTTGCCTGCTTCTTAGCGTCAGTAGATACCTCTTCAGGGGCATAGCGTGCCAGATTCCCAAATTCACGACTATATGCATCCACAGTCAGTCTTCCTTGGGTGAAGTTGCAGAACTCCTCCCTCTTGCGATCCATGAGACCTTCCGGAATGTGATGCTCACGGAAAGCCTCACTGAATTCAGCCCAAGTAGTGATTTGGCCGACCGGGCGCATAGCTTCGAAGTTTTCCCACCAAAGGCTAGCAGGGCCTTCGAGGTGATAGGCAGCATAGGTAACCTTGTCGGCTTCGGCTACGTTGGAAGAACGTAGCTTGTGGGTAATGCTGCGAAGCCAGTCATCCGCGTCGAGGGGTTCGACGGAATGGTTAAACTTTGGTGGGTACAGCTTGATAAAGTCATTGATCGACACCAAGTCATTTCGCGGGTGGCGTGCAGTGTTCTGCTCAATCCGCTCTAGCAGGCGGTTAGTCTCACGCTTGTTTCTTTCCGCCTCCAGCATTACTTCGGCCAGAGAAGGCGGGTGAGGCAGATTTTCACCCCTAGCTGCACTGGCTTCCCCCTGCTCCGAGGCAGCAGGGTTGCTGCGGGTGTTGACCATCCTAGGAGAAAACAAGACAATGGTTTAGATAAGGATGGCTCAAACTTAGCAAGGAAGTGCAGAATGTAATGGATAACACGGAATGCAGAGATGTTCATCCGTATGTCATGGTAATATAAAACTGCCATATATATACCAACGGTCATACACATCATACATAGTTTAGTACAAGCCCAGGCTACAGTACAACTATGATGAAAGACATTACATCTCATCGGAGGCATTCCAAGCTCCTATACATTATTTGTATACACCTCTGGAATTGACTACACACTAAGTCGTATTCCACAAGTCACGCAGGACACTGGAGATACAACTACTACAATACTAGTGGTACTACTACTAACTCAGACAGCTCCGTAGTAGTCCTCATAGAAGTCACCTCCATAGCCTGGAAGTTCAACGTGACCATCCGGAAACAGACGGTCCTGAGGAGCCTGTGGACCAAAGGGGCTAGGATGAGGTCTTGGACCAACAAACGGTGGCCTGCGGGGACCACGGGGTGGGGTGATGCCTCCCACATCATGCCAATCCACCATGCCTTGTAGAGCTGATCTCACAGGATACAGATCCCTTGTATCCATACATCCAGCTTGCACCGCAGGTGCAAACCGAGTCAATGTGGCCCAATGATCAGCACGGGTATTGAAAAGCTCCAGCCTCAAGGCCCGATTCTCTCGGTCCTTATCTTCGAGCATCTCAGCAGTGGTACGAGTTAATGAGTCCTCCTGAGTGGAGTCAGCATAGATAGCCTGAAGATACCCCTGCGCTCCCGGAAGTGAAGCTGGCATGTAACGGAAGTCGGTGTTCCGAAGCAGGCCAGTCCGGACTCGCATAATGGTCATCATGGAATAGGCAGCATCCTGCACAGCCATCTCAACAGTAACCCCGAGTCCATAGGAACAGTGAAGGGGCTCGATAGATCCAGGATAAGAAGGAAATATCCTGACGGTGCAGAAATATTGGCTTTGATTAAAGTCGCGGAATTGCTCTTCAACGGTGTATTCGGGATACCAACGGTAACCCGTCTCGATCATTACCCGGACTAACATAGCAGTATGACCGGGCACGTCGAGGCACCGGGTCAGGCGAACCACTTGGTTTTGAACACGGTTGGCCATCTGAAAGCACAACCACAATGCAAAGACATCAGAATTTCTAGGGAAAATTGGACAGCATAACAGCTGTAAATGCTCAGAAAAAGATTTGAGACATCCACAACAGTTCGCAATACCACTCAACAACATCATATCAAGGTTCTGATCCAATTAGCAACATACTAAGAATAGTAGAAACTGAACTGGGACTTGTAACAACAATCCTATAAGCTACTACGGATTAGTAACACGTGAACCTGATAGAAGAAGAGAGCCTAGTCCTTAACCCACGTTGAATGAGAAGAGAATGACTCAGATCAGAGGCATAGGGTAAAGGAGTAAAAGAGCCTTACGTTCCCTCCCACAATCAATTCCCCTACATATAACTAAAGCATTTCTAGACTCGACATCGACCAGCTTGGCTCAACGAACCTACAGGCAGTCCGGCTCTGATACCAACGCTGTCAGGACCCCGATTCCAAGTCACATCGATCTAGCCGGTAACACCTCATATCACTTTGCGGCCTCACGCACGGTATCCCACGGGTGTCGCCTTACCATGGCCCGGGACCGTTTGCGCCTTTTGGCTCACGTATATGATAGTGTCGCTAGCATCCATATGACAGAGAACCCGGGCCGACATGGCTAGTCGTGAACCCAAAGCGGCACAGACCTATGGAGACAGGCATACATGAATCACATCGAACATGTCGGTCATCAGCGAGTGATTCCGGGCTGTAGCACTGGGCTAACAGGACTCCGGTGAACCGGGCTGTAGCAGGCTAGGCAGGACTCCGGATATCACCGCGTGACATTTCCCCGAAGGGACAGACATAGGAACGAAGTGAAACACATGCCGGCCAGTCAAGTGTCCTGAACAGTAGTGCTGGGCTAGCAGGACTCCGGTGAACCGGGCTGTAGCGGACTACTATGGCTCGAGGAACACTAGACTACATTTCCCCATAAGAAAGGCTGCCAAGGATAAACAACTAGATTGTCGGATCCCACTCATACCAAGCATTTCAATCATACACACAATATGCCCGATATGAGTACATACAACATGGCATCACAACAAAACTCTACAACTCAAGTACTTTATTTAAAGGCTCCAGGGAGCCATACATAACATGTTCATACAGATAGGGGTCACATGACCCGACACTCAAGTCATACAAACATACAAGCACATGCGGAAGCAACTAGTCTGAGTACAGACTCTAGAAAGAAAGAAGGCTTCTCGAAGCCTGTCTATCTACATAGGGCCCTCCATGGCCAGGATCACCACCTGGGTGGCTAGTCACTCGTCGACGTCAAGGTCTACGTAGAACCCATCGGAGGGGGCGGTGTTGTCGTCTGAAAACAGTAATTAAGCAAACATGAGTACAAAGGTACTCAGCAAGTCTTACATCAGAACCTACTAAACATGCTTATTCTCAAGAAGGTGGTGGGGTTAATGCAGCAAGCCAGCTTTGACTCTTGGCTAAGCTATCCTACGGAACTCCACCAGTAAAATAGTTTTCGCACACGAGTCCACTACTCACCAACACAATACTCCACCGGGGATCCTCCCTCGTCATCCTACGAGAGGGCCATCCTCGGTACTCACACTTATCCTGAGTCTTTTAGTAGTATCCATTAACTTGTCTATGAACTGTATAGGCAACCAAGTAGTCCTTTACCGCGGACGCGGCTATTCGAATAGTATTATATCCTGCAGGGGTGTACTTCTTCATACACGCTTTCACCACTTACCGCCGTTTACACGACATGTACTCGGCAACCTTCAAGCGGAAGCCTAGCGAGGGTGTCGGCCACGGCCTACCTAACACTTAAGTCTCTAGTCCAGGTTATCGCCTATCCAGGTTCCATCCGCAGGGAGTCCAGCCGAGGTTTCCACATACGGCCCCGAACGATGTGAACAGGGTCTCGAGACGCCAAACGGGCGCCAGGCATACCCGGCCACAGTGTATCTACCGCAACATAGCCCACCCCTAGGGTCAGCGCTACGCACGACCGCCAACACATAACCTACAAACACCAGAAACTATTTGCAACTCCTGGACAGAGTACTAGGGTGATTAAGAAGCCGAGAGGGTCCATTGGTTTCGGGCCCAATGTACGGTAGTAACTGCATCTTAAATCACACATACATATCTCAGTTCTTAGGGACGGCCTCAATGAAACAACCCACCATGTACTCCTACATGGCCTCTCATCGATACCTATACCAAAACATGTTCAACACATCCCTCACATTACCGACATAAGCATTTCACTCTAGCCCATCACCCAGATGAACCAGACCTGACACAACTCTAAGCATAGCAGGCATAGCAAGGTAGGAATCACATACATGGCTCAATCAACTCCTACACATGCTAGTGGGTTTCATCTAGTTACTGTGGCAATGACAGGCCATGCAGAGGATAAGGGTTCAACTACCGTAGCACACAGCAGATTGAAACGCGTTGTCTGAATGCAGTAAACAAGAGCAGGAGTGAGAACATGGGTTGTATCGGAATGATCAATGGTTGCTTGCCTGATGGAGTGGTAGTGGGATACTGCCCTTCAGTTGGATACTCGTGCATATCCTCGGAGGCAGAACCTACCATGAGGAACACATCGGAACACAATCAACACATGACGATATGCAACAATATGATGCATGCTATGATATGGCAATATGAATGTGTCTTGGCCTAATGCAAGCTATAACAGAAAGGATTGAACTTATTTGAATCAAACATTCAATTATTAGCTTATTAAACATGGCTTTAATGGTGCATTTCCTTATTCTGCTTAAACAGCAAGATAAACTTGTTTTGTCATGCATGAAACCATTACAGATGGATAGACTGAATTTTTCTGATCATTTTTTATATATAAATCTTTGCATTTGGAGCTATGGTTGATTTTCTATGATTTTTAGAAGTTTTGACTATTTTCTGGAATTTCCTGTATAAGAATAAATCCAGTAATTTAATTACTGCGTCAGCATTACGTCAGGGTGATGTCAGTGGTCAACGGGGACGTCCAGGTCAAACCTGACTAGTGGGTCCCGTGTGTCAGTAGTTAATTAAGCTAATTATCTTTAGTTAAAACTAATCTGATTTAGTTAACAGAGGGGGCCCACTTGTCATTGACTCAGGGGAGTCAAACTGGGGTCAAACCCCTGGTCAGCGGGGCTAATCCCGCCGGCGTTGAGTCGCCGGCGAGGCCCAAGACGGTGGCGCGGCTCGAAAAACGCCCACAGGGCACGGGCGAGGCTCTTCTTGGGCTCGTTGGAGAGCTCTTGCAGTCGCGCATCTAGTGGTGGCGGAGGCCGGGCCTATGGTGGCCGGAGACAACGACGGCGAGCTCCAAGGCGGCGGCTGGAGTTTGGCCATGTGCGGGGTTTGGGCTGCGGCGTGCAAACACGGAAACTGAGGCGCTAGCGAGGCACTACGCGATGCGGCATGCAGGTTGCATAGCACGGGATGACCAAATGGTCACCGGAGCGACGCCGGCGACGAGCTCGAGCGGAGACGAGCTTCGGCCATGGTGGAACTATGGCCTAGAGGGTGCAAATGTGTGGGAAAGAAGAGGGGGAAGGCGTCGGAGCTCACAGGGAGGTCGATGAGCAGCTCAGTGGGCTCGGGGGCGATCGGAGCGAGGCGAATCGATGAACGGTGTCCTGCGGGTACCGAGGTTGAAGACGGCGCGATAGCGGCGATGCAGGGCCTCCGGCGAAGCGTGGCTCGGTGGGAAGGGCGAGGGCGTCGTGGCGGAGCGATTTGGCTTGTCGGAGGGGCGAGGGGGTGGCTCTGGCATCGTCTACGGCGAACGGCGGCGAGGAACGCGCTCGGGCATCGCGGGAGAGAGTGAGGGAGACGAGGGGGAGAGTGAGCGAGGATGAGAGGGGGACGTGGGGATCGCGTGGCATCCCTGGACATCTCCAGGACGTCGGCAGAAGCAGGAGGTGGCCGGCGTGTGGCCGCGGGCGCCGGCCACGCGCTCCGCGTCCTTCTGGCGCGAGGAGGACGACGACTGGCAGGGCCAGTCGGCTGGGCCGAGCCAGGTGGGCTGGGCCAGCACAGGTAAGGCCCAGGTAGCTTCCCTCTCTCTGTTTTTTATTTGTTTCTGTTTTTCTATTTAACTGCAACTGTTGGGCTTTAATTAAAATACTAAAACATTTCCAAAAATCCTGAAAATAATTGTGGGCTCTGTTTAGATTATTTCCAATAGCAAACATTTATTTCCAGAATTATTTGGGCATTTAAATTATTTTATAATATTTAAATGCCCAAATTCAAATACTTATGATTTAATTCAATGACCTTCTGTTGACCTAGAAAAATGTGCACCAATTTTGCCAGAGGTTTTAACCCAAGACAAAGAGGGCGAACTTTTTAGAAGGGCATTTCAGGTTCATTGAAAATAATTTTAGTAAACCCTGGTTGTTTCCAGGGTGTGTTGGGGGTTTCTGCCTTCCCCATTTCAAACTTAAGAGAAATTTAAACATGATGCACACTCTAATGCTTGAAGTAGCTAGGGTGTGACATTTTATGATAAAGATGCAAAGTAAAATAAAGCAATGAAAATAACTAAGTATTGGAAGATTTAATATGATGAAGATAGACCCGGGGGCCATAGGTTTCACTAGTGGCTTCTCTCAAGAGCATAAGTATTTTATGGTGGGTGAACAAATTACTGTTGAGTAATTGACAGAACTGAGCATAGTTATGAGAATATCTAGGTATGATAATGTATATAGGCATCACGTCCGAGACAAGTAGACCGACTCCTGCCTGCATCTACTACTATTACTCCACACGTCGACCGCTATCTAGCATGCATCTATAGTATTAAGTTCATAAGAATAGAGTAACGCCTTAAGCAAGATGACATGATGTAGAGGAATAAACTCATGCAATATGATAAAAACCCCATCTTGTTATCCTCGATGGCAATAATACAATACGTGCCTTGCCGCCCCTACTGTCAGTGGGAAAGGACACCACAAGATTGAACCCAAAGCTAAGCACTTCTCCCATTGCAAGAAAGATCGATCTAGTAGGCCAAACCAAACTGATAATTCGAAGAGACTTGCAAATATAACCAATCATAAATAAAAGAATTCAGAGAAGATTCAAATATTGTTCATAGATAAACTTGATCATAAACCCACAATTCATCAGACTCAACAAACACACCGCAAAAGAAGATTACATCGAATAGATCTCCACAAGAGAGGGGGAGAACTTTGTATTGAGATCCAAAAAGAGAGAAGAAGCGATCTAGCTAATAACTATGGACCCGAAGGTCTGAGGTAAACTACTCACACTTCATCGGAGAGGCTATGGTCTTGATGTAGAAGCCCTTCGTGATCGATGCCCCCTCCGGCGGAGCTCCGGAACAGGCCCCAAGATGGTATCTCGTGGATAAAGAA